>NC_049901.1:29876332-30149899 GCF_001411555.2 Juglans regia | reverse complement strand
TGTTGTCATCATCCCGGCGTCTCGATTCCCGTGTTTTCCTTACATGGGGGTCGGGGGCGCCACAGGTGGTATCAGAGCAGTTCGGCTCTGGGTAAAACCACATGTCCCATAGGGGCAGTACCAGAAAGTTTTAAAAGTTGTGATTTGAAAATTATTTAATTTAAAGTTTGTGGTTTTATTGGTTTTATTTAGTTATTGTATATTACTTGTTTGTTTATTTATTTTATTGATTTATTTTATGGTATTTTATTTTATTGTTTTAATCATTTTATTGTGAGCTACTTCATTGATTTTATGCATTTTGTCGTATGCTATTTTATGTATGAAATTTTATTTGATATGATTTGATTTTGTTTTGTTTTGTTTTGTTCGGAATTGAAAGGCGGGTTAAGGATTATGCTATAACAGGAAGATAGTATGACTGAGAAGGCCATTGTTAGGCTTGAATATTTGATGTAGTAGGCTTGAACTCTTGGTGATTGGTTTGTTTTAATATCGAGGCTCGAACATCATGGTCAGGGTGAACTTTTTGGAGTAGGAATTCGAATTGCTGCTAAGGAGGGGAATAATTTTAAATTGCTTAGGATAATTAAGCTCTTAGGTTCCGTAGAATTTATGTAATGAGTTTTTGGGGTAGGAGGTTGTAAGTTCAACAAATTTCAAGGTTAGATTTATGATAAGTTCATCTGAGGTTTGAGGCTTCATAGTTTTTAGGAAATAAGTTATGAGATTTAAGGTAGTAGGTTCAACAAGCAATTAAAGGATTACTTAGATTAGCAGTTTTCGATCTTGCCGACCTTGATAAGCAATTTGATAACATTTGGGGTTTTAGAATTTACAAGTTTTATAGGGTGAATGTTTTAGATTTGAGATTTGAGGTCATCGATTTTAAGGATTTCGGAAAATGATTTTATTTTGTTTAAGGTTTTAGAATTACAAAGTTGAAGGACTGAATTAAAATAGGATTGATGAGAGTTGAGTTATTGATATGAGAATTTTTTTTAGGATAATTTCTTTGGAGACTGAAGGGAATTATCTAGTTCGTGTATTTTCTGAGGATTGAGGATGTTGATCTAATTCGAAAGATTATTGCTTTTAGCTCGATGTTTCAGTGATAGGTTGAGGATTTAATCCGTATCAATTTTAAGGATAATAGATTGTGCAGATTTAGGAAATGATTCTTGTTGATTTCGAGGATATAGGTCTAGTGATGGAAATGGTAATGATGATCATCTGCACGTTTGGAGGATTATTGGTTTTGGCTAAGGGTGCGTGACATTGATGTATAGGAGTGGTGAGTGGTTATGGATTTCGGAGAGTATAAGTCCTAGTCTCATTTTGGTTGGAGGAAGAGACTTTGGTAGGTGTTGGAGAAGAGTTGACACAATAGTGGTAATTTAAGAGACCTTGGCTTGGAGTTTTTGGTGAGTTGATCGAAGTGTGCAGTTGAAGTGGGTTACTCAATGAAGCATGGTTGGGAATAGTTATTGTGATTATCTTCAGGAATTAATTGTGACTTGAGGTCACCTAGGAATTTAAATTTTTGAGGTTATACTTTCTTTTGGAAATTGAGCATCCAGTTGGTTGAATTAAGGACATTGTTATTTAACCGGAAGAGAGATTGTTGGGACATCATGTATGGTGTATGATAAGATCTTCGAAGTTGAACCTTAGGTATCAACAGTGGATAAGATGATCAAGTATGCGGTTAATAAAGCATTAGGATCCTTGGGTGCTTTGCAATGACTTTTGGTGGATTGAAGATTTGAGCAGTATGGTTTGCCTTGAGGTTTAATAGTGATGTACTATTGAAGGAACTAGTTGTGTTAATGCTAGCTTGTAGGAGTAGAGATAAGTGGGTGAGTTACCAAGAAGGTTTTGATGATGTTTTGGTGTAGTCTATGGTGGTTCGTAGTGAGTTTAGTCACCGCTAGATTAGATGTTGTTCAGAATGTAAGTGATGTATTTTGGGTTGAGATTGCTTATTTTCAATTTGGGAAGCTGAGGTTGTTTGAGTTTGGGTTTCTGTCAATGATCATGGATGTATTTTATGGTATTGATTTTGATTAAGGCTGCGAGAGTTAATTGAGGAATTTGAGTTATAATTCGTGGTTTTTGGAAAGGGAGTATTTTTCTACCAAGATGTGATAAGAGTTTTTGGTCAATAGGAATGGAGCTACCTTGTACTCGATGGTGTTAGTTTCTTGAGGACATAAGTTTTATGCATGTTGCGAATATCAGAGTGCGCAGCAGGAGCATGGTATTTTTGGTTGTAGTCAGGAGCTCAGATTGTGCTGATTTTGGGGAATTAGTGGTGACTTGAATTTTGACAAGATACTTGTAATTGGAGATTAATAATTTAGTTGTGCAATTTGTTATTGATGGTTAGCTTTGGAAGTGGCTATTAGGTTACCAAAAGCAGAATTCAATGGAGGTTTAGAAGTTGTAGCATAGGTGTTGATTTGGAGTTGGCGGCAATAGTTTTTGCTCTTAAGATTTGGCGGCATTATCTGTATGGTGAAGCCTGTGAAGTTTTTACTGATCACAAGAGCTTGAAGCATCTGTTTACTCAGAAGAATCTCAATATGAGACAGAGACGGTGGTTAGAGTTGATTAGCGACTATCAATGTGAGATCGAGTATCATCCAGGAAAGGCGAATTTAGTCGCTGATGCTTTGAGTAGGAAATCTCAACAAGTGGATGAAGCAGAGTCATCAGATCTGGACTCTCTCCTTTTTGGAATGAGGAGACTTCTTATCGAGAGTTCACAGCAAGAGGAATTGTTATCGTCAGTCTTGGATGTCCGAGTAGTGGATTTTGAAGAATTGAAGACTCTTCAAAGAAGGGATCCTACATTGTTAGCTATCAGGAAAAGAGTCAGGAAGTCTAGAGGACCCTTGAATTTCAGCTTGGATAAGGATGGTATTCTTCGGTTTCGGGATCGTAGAGTGATTCCCCGAGATTCTGAATTTAAAGAGCGGATTTTGGCAGAAGCCCATGCGGCTCCTTATTCAGTTCATCCAAGAAGCACGAAGATGTATCGAGATTTAAAGAGGAATTTCTGGTGGGAAGGAATGAAGTTGGACATCGCTTTGTTTATTGAGAAATGTGACACGTGTCGTCGAGTAAAGGCTGAGCATCAAAGACCTGCTGGTAGACTTCAACCTCTCCCTATTCCTGAGTGGAAGTGGGATGATATTTCTATGGATTTTGTTGTGGGTTTATCGAGAACTCCTAGTGGGAAGAACTCAATTTGGGTGATTGTTGATCGGTTGACCAAGAGTGCCCATTTCTTGCCTGTTATTAATACTGACTCTTTGGGTAAGTTGACTCGGTTATAAGTCAAGGAGATAGTGCGTTTGCATGGAGTACCCAAGAGTATCGTGTCAGATCGGGACCCGCGGTTTACGTCCCATTTTTGGAAGAGCTTGCAGGCAGCTTTAGGCACTAAGTTGAAGTTTAGTTCTGCGTATCTCCCTCAAACAGACGGTCAATTAGAGCGTACTATTCAGACTCTAGAGGATATGTTGCGGTCTTGTGTCACAGAATTTCAAGGAAGTTGGGAGAATCATCTACCGCTTATTGAATTCTCTTATAATAACAGTTTTCATTCCTCCATTCAGATGGCCCCGTATGAAGCTTTGTATGGAAGGAAGTGTAGATCGCCCTTGTGTTGGGATGAAGTCGGCGAGAGCAAATTGTTTGGGCCTGAGATAATTCAAGAAATGAAGGATCAAGTTCAGTTTATAAGGGACTAAAATGGCGGAAGAGCAAAGTTGCCAGAAGAGTTACACAGATATAAGCAGAAGAGACTTATCCTTCGAAGTAAGTGATTGGGTTTATCTTAAAGTCTCTCTTATGAAAGGCTTTAAGCGCTTTGGTAAGAAAGGAAAGTTTAGTCCAAGATATGTTGGCCATTTTCAGATCGTAGAGAAGGTTGGGCTTGTTGCTTATAGAGTGGCCTTGCTGGACTATTTTGGGCGGTATGTTCTTAGTCTGCTCTTAGTTGAATCTTATTCTTGTCTTAGTCTTAATGTTGACCTTGCCAATTTCGAGGACGAAATTTTATTTAAGGGGGAGAGGATGTAACACCCCGTATTTTAGTGTATTTTTACTGAATGAATTATTTTTATGGATTCAAAATTTATTCTCTTATTTTAAAATTATTGGATTTTTAATTGGGTTATTTTTAAGATTTTTAATTTGTTGAAAATTATTTTTATGTGCTTTCTTAATATTTATTTATTGTTATGCATTTAAATTACTTTTAATATTTATTTAATTATTGTGAGATTTAATTATTTCAAATTGACTTTACCATTACGTTTAAATTATTTTACTTAATTTGTGGTTTTAAAATCATTTCCGTTGGATCATTTTCGTGACCCAAGTTATGAGGACTGGACCTCATTTCTTTCCCTCTATTTTTCTCTTTCCTCTCTTTCTTCTTTTCTTTTTCTCTTTTTTTCTTTCCTTCTTTCCCCCGCGCGAGCTGCTTCTCCTCTCTCTCCCGTGCGTCCGTCGTCCACCCCCAACCCACTGCCGCCGCGCCGCCGTGCGCGACACCGCCCGGCCGACTAGCACCCCTTCCCTCCGGCGACCTCACCCCCCAAATCCCAGCTCCATCTCGCCGCCGGTAGCCCGCACGCACCCTCCAAAGCCGCGGCCACCTTTCGCTCCAGCGCCGCCGTCGCTCCACCTCCGGCCACCATCTTCCTACCACTTCATCCCCGACCTCTTGGCAACCCTTTGGACCCAACCCCGGCTCCGATCCGTCACCGGTGAAGCCCCACCAAGTCCATCTCCGATTTCGGCATTTTTGGCCTTAAACCACCATTTGCGCCGTCACCACGGCAAACCACCACCACCATTGGCTTCACCGACCTCTCTAGGCCCTACCCTATCATTTTGGGGTCTTCGTTTGTCTCCGTTGAAAAGTGGGTATTTGTGACCCACGGCCACAGTGTATTTTACACTGTGGTGTTGCTCAGACGTCGCCTTTTTCAGCTTCGTGATCCTTCGGAAATTGCTTTATTGCACTGTAAGTATTTCTCCAAAGTATTCTCATGAATTTTATGTATTTTTGCACTAACGCATTTCACTGTATTTTTTTTGGCATGCCGGACTGAGTCCGAGGAGTACGGGGGTCGGATGGATTTATGATTGGAGTTGTTTGGGTTGGTTTGATTGGATTGGTTATTGGTTATTGAGGAATGTGGATTTGTGTTGGTACATGTGCATATCATTATTTCATGCATGATCATGTTTGTAAAGGAAAACTGGGTTTTCGTGTATTGCATTCATGTTCATGTGTTTATGAAAACTGGGTTTTCATGTGAGAATGGAATTTGGGTGCGTGCGTATCACGACCCCAAGCCGAGATGGGGCATTATCTCGGTGGAGCTCCTCTGGTTACTCGGGAGCGGAATAAACTGAGTAACGTCCCCTGGATTGTCGCTGGGCGACAATGGGATCGGACGAGAGATTCGTGCCGACTCCGTGGTCCTTCTGCTGGCGGGGACTAGAGGATGTCTGGCCATGTACGCGCTGGGCGCGGAACTGGGCATCGCTCGTTGCGTAGTGGGTGCTCGGCCATGTACGCGCTGGGCGCGGAACTGGGCATTGCTACGAAGCCAGGACGTGCGGATGGTCCCTAGGGGAGGCCATGGTGCATAGGGTATTGACGGATTAAATGGACTATTTTCTGGGAAAATAGTGTGAGTTGGATTTTGTGTAAATCATTTTCTGGGAAAATGTTTTACGGATTATTTTTGGGCCAAATGGGATTTTGGCGTGTGTTGGAAAATTATCATTTTCGGGGAAAATGATGTTTTGAGGAAAATGCATATTTCATCATATGCATGCATGTTAGTTGTATTAAATGCATTTTATTCCTGAGATTATTTTTGGGTTATACTTACCTGCGGTACCATTTTGTGGTAACGCAGATTTTGATGCAGATGAGGAGGAGGAGGGCGAGCCTGAGGAGACGGCTCCGCCCGAGGAGTGATCTGGGATCACTGGTTATTGTTATCTTATTTTACCCTTTGTATTTTTGGGACATGTGTTAACTTTATTTTGGATGACTGTATAACTGCTTTTAAAACTTTACTGATGTTTACTTGTATTTAAATTCTGGTACATAGTTGACTAATCCGCTGCGTTGTTGTTGTACACCGTTGCATGTACACACACTTGGCACTTTCGTTGGGATGTGTGACCGTGTTGTCATCATCCCGGCGTCTCGATTCCCGTGTTTTCCTTACATGGGGGTCGGGGGCGCCACATGCAAGCATGACTTTTTAGAAAATGAAGGGACATTCGGCCAAGGGGAGAAGTTACACGCCACTAATCCTTCATGCAATTGATCACTACAAACCAATGGGATTTTGTGGAGAGTTCTATATAAAGGGGAGGAGCCATATGCCCAAAGGCTTTTCTCTTTTGCCATTTTTGGATTTCACATGCTCTCATCCTCTCCACACTTTCTTACACGACCACTCGGAGATTTCTTCACTTTCTCACACTTTCTTTCCAAACAAACAAGAAACTATTCTTCTCTACATTCAAGGAAGGGCCACGGCACCAAACAAGAAGGAATCCAGGGTGAGGAGCTCGTTTTCTTATATTTTCTTCACACTACTCACATCTCACTCAAGGAGATGATAGAATCTCTAAAGAGTTTGAGATTTTCGAAGGACACAAATGATTTCAAGGTTATTTCATCTTGGAATAACCTAGGGTTTTCCAAGGAGGGGAGAAGCCAAAAACTTTGAGGACTTATGTCCTCTAGACAATCGGCCAAACACACACACACTACTCACATGTTCATGACCAAGCCATGTTTACATGAACTTGAAGGGCCTTATGTTCAAAAAATCCTATAGCCGAAAGGTTGAGGCATTTCCAACAGTAAGTGACGAACCCTAGAAACCTCACACACTCATGCATACAGATTAGGGTTCAAAACCCTTGTTCTAACAAGTTGTATTTTCGTTTATAGCTTGCTAGTGCTTTTTTGATGGATTTTTGTAAGTAATCATGCAACTTAGTTTGGTTAACATGTGTATATATTTGTGTAAATATTTTCTTTATTATTATTACTTTTGATTGTTATTCTATGCTTTGCTTGGTTGAATACTCTATTGCGATTTTGTATAAGATCATGAAAAAGATCATATGTTTCAGATCCATGTTGAAAATGCCATGATTCACATGCACATGTTTCAATTTCATGTGATGTTGTCATGATTTTATGCCTTGATTGACCCTTGCCATGATTTGTATCTATTATGCTTCAAGTTTGGAACATGTTAAAGTGAAATTTCTCCATGTTAATATGCCTTTGATGTTTCGGCCAAGTCATGTTCTTCTATGTTCATGAAGTTGTTTTGATATTTCATTTGTTCTATGTTATCTTCCATGATTTGAATATGTTACGCTTGATTATTTCATGCACGGCATTTCATGTGTCACGTGTCAAGTGTAAGAAGGAGTATGTGTTAAGTCTTATGTGTTCTAGGGTCGAGAATGTCGAACGGCTTATTTTCGAGGCACTACAACTCATTGACGAGCTGAAGAGATTAAGAAATCGAGACAAGGATCGATTTTTGGAGAAAAGAAAGAAGCTCGACTAGTTTGTGAAAATTTTTCCTATGCCAGGAAACACGTTTGGATTTCTAATGATTTAAGGCCTTTTGTGATTGGTCTCTTTGTTTTGGGAAAGGTTTCCAGTGCTCATGTTATGAGAAATAATGAACATATCTTTAATCTGGTACTTTAGAAAAATATGATATGCTAAAGGCAATGTTTGGGTTATAATTAGTCTTACGGTACCATGTGCTAAGGCAACTGCTTTATGTGTTTCCTAGTCCTATACGAACTTTAGATTTTTCGCTGCATTATTTATTGTATACTACTAGTATATATAGGTGCATTTCATCTTATCTGTCATATACGAGGGGTATGTAGCCTTGTGTTGCATGTCCCGGCATTTTAGTCACCATCCAATCCCAAGCAAGGGCTGAGGGCACCATACCAGGTTTCGCATCAACAATTTCCAGGAGTTAGTTAATGTGGCCGCGATAGAAGCAGAACAGTGAAGTGTGGTAGCCCAGATTAACCTAGAGTGAAAAAGGGCTTCTTATTTCTTTGCAGGAGGGAAAAATGCCAAAATGAGCCAACAAGGGCGAAGGAATTATGATAGCCCCACCTACTACCTGTAAGAAGTACGAAAATAATCACGGTGGAAAATGTCGAGTAGGTTTAGGAGTATGTTTTTCATGCGGTCAACCATGACACATGACTCGGGAGTGCCCTCGGAATGCACAAGGCAGAAGGAACACTCCTAACAATCAGCCCAATCAGAAGCCGTCTGCCTAAGCTCGTGTGTACGCTATCACCCCTGGAGAGATAAACGAGGAGATTCCTGAAGATGAAGAAGCGAGAGTCATCACTAGTATTTTTCTTTAAATACCCCTCTTTAGAAATTAGTTACTAAGTATTTGGTAGTTGATTACACCTTAGGTAAAATCCCGCTATATGAATATAGGGCCTGTGCTTTGTTGACTCCGACGCTACGAGGTCATTTCTGTCCGCGGCGTTTGCATGCACATGTAACTTGCCGACCCAAATGTTACCTCAAGCTATAGTAGTATCAATTCCTAATGGGAGCATGATCACCTGTACCCACGTATTGAAAAACTGCCCACTAAGCCTAGAAGGAAGCTTGATGGAAGCTGACTTGATTGTCTTCAACCTATTAGGATTTGACATTATACTAGTGATGGATTGGTTATCCAAACACTGTGCTAGGATAGATTTATGGAACAAGGAGATTTTCTCCGAAACACCCAAAGATGGACAAATCCATTATACGGGAGGGACTGTGAAGGCTACCCCCTCTCTAATTTCAGCTTTGCAAGCAAGGAAGTGCATCGCTAGTGGTGCCACTGCCTACCTAGCATTCATAGTGGAAGCTTATGGTAGTAGTAAGGAGATTCAAGGGATACCTATAGTTAAAGACTAGCCTGAGATTTTTACTGAAAATCTACCCATATTACACCCCGATAGGGAAAAAACATTCGTTATAGAGCTAGAACCTGCTACAACCCTTGTCCATAAGGCACCTTATCGTATGACCCCTTTAGAACTGAAGGAACTGAAGGAGCAAATAGAAGAACTACAGGAAAAGGGATTCATTCAGCCTAGTTCATCACCTTGGGATGCGCCAATTCTGTTTGTAAAGAAGAAGGATGGGTGTTTAAGGATGTGCATTGATTATAAGGAATTGAACAAAGTAACGGTTAAGAACAAGTATCCGTTACCGCGTATCGATAACCTGTTAGATCAATTGCAATGATCATCGGTGTTCTCAAAGATAGACTTAATGTCTAGTTATCACCACCTCAAAATTAAGGAAGAAGATATCCCTAAAACGGAGTTTCAAACTAGATACAGACACTACAAATTCTTAGTAATGTCCTTTAATCTAACCAATGCCCCTGTAACATTCATGGATATGATGAACAAAGTATTCAAACCCTACCTGCATAAATTTGTTGTCATATTCATTGACGACATATTGATTTACTCTAGGAGCGAGGAAGAGCACAAACAACATCTCTGTTTGGCATTGGAAAGGCTGAAAGAACAGAGGTTGTATGCCAAATTCAGCAAATGTGAATTTTGGCTCAAGGAGGTAAAATCCTTAGGGCACGTGATCTTGAGCCAAGAAGTGACAGTTGATCCCAACAAGATCAAGGTTATGGTAAATTGGAAGCGTCCAACTAGTGTGCATGAGATTCGAAGTTTCTTGGGATTAGCTAATTACTATCGTCGATTCGTGGAAGGATTCTCCATGCTATCTAGACTACTTACTGCCCAAAAACATGTGAGCGAAGTTTCATGGAACTCAAGGAAAGGCTCACAACTGCACCAGTACTAGCCCTGCCTGAACCCCATAAACCTTACGTAGTATACAGCGACGCGTCCAAATTAGGACTTGGATGCATACTCATGCAAGGAGAGTGGGTTCTATAATACCCCGCTCCTTCCTTCTTACGTACGCTTCTTCATTCTGACGTATGTTCCTTCTTTCTGACCTAAGCAAGTTTCGAGGACTGAAATTATGTAATTGTCCGCCCCTTCTCTCTAATGACTGTGAGCATCGTTATGCGTGCCAAACCTCGATGGCGTGTTCCTAAAGATATTATGTGACTTCTAAGGCAAGCCCAATGTTTTAAATGTACTAAAAATATTTATATGGAGTATTTCCAGTGTTAATGAACTAAGCTTGATTTTAAATACGACAATTATAATATTCTTGAAGAGTTTTAAAAATATTATACTTGTCGGAAATCATTTTAATATTATTATTAAAATGATTTCAGTTGTTTAAAATATTATTGGATTTAAATTATGTTGAAAGGTTTAATTAATTAAATGGTTTTATCCTTTTAAATATATTAAATAAGACTTTATCATTTATTAATGATGAAAGAATATTATATTATAAACTAAAGTTAATTTAAATAATATTCCATCTTAATTCCTCTAAGTGCTTTTAATTAAATTAAGGTTTAAGCATTTTCAAATCAATATTTTAATCTTCCACCGTTAGATCATTTTGAAGTTCCCAAGACGAAGAGACTGGGTTAAATACCCAGACCCCTATTCCTTCTCCCTCACTTTTCCCCTAGCTCTCTCTCTCTCCACCCTCTCCCTCGCGGATTGCACTGCACGACACCCTCCCCTGCCCGATTCCTCCACTGCCCAGCTCGGCGCCGTCGTGTGCCGATGAGCCTCACTACCCCTTTCACCGTCACCTCCTCCCTCTGGTGAGTTCTCCCATGCCGGCCCTTCTCTCTCACGCTCTCTCTTCCTCTCCCTCTCCCTCGGCAGTGCAAAACCCGAATGGGCTTCACGTTGTTGCACCGCCGTGCGCCGTCCTCCTGGGCCACCACCTCCACGGTAGCTCCTCCTCCCACCAGCCATCACCCTCCAACGAGTTTGGCCCCTTCCATGCAACCACCTTCTCCACCTACATGTACATAGCCTTACACATGCACGAGTTCACTGTGCACATCCCTAGCACCTCCGTGCGCAGCCATCGGACACCACCACTGTAACAGCCCGCTAGAAATTCATTGGCGGAATTTCTATTGACTTTAGGAATCTCGTAAAAACTCCATAAGTTTTTATGAATCGACCAATCGCATAGGTTTTAATCTATCAACATAGTTAGTGTTATCACTCACTATGGTGCTAGAAATATGAGTTTTATTTATTTGAGATAGTTAGAAGTGTCAGAATGCATTATGGTCCACGCCATTAGACTCAGTGGATTATTTAGAATTTTATGGCACAATATCCTATTTTCATAATTCTGGACGAAACGTCTGTTGGAAATTGTGAAATTATTTTTAGGGATACTTCGAGGTTAAATTTCGGTAAAAGATTTTCACTATAAGTTAATATGAATATTTAGGAATTTTTAGTACTAAGTTTATGATTCACTTTTTCGAAGTGAATAGTAACCTCGGTAAGCGCACCGATTGCAGTGTTTCGAAATCACAGTGTGGAATGTCCAAATTGGATTAGAGAAGTTTTATTTGGACACTTGGCAAGATCTTAGCCACACTTAGTGAATAATTTTAGACACTTGGCACCATAAGGAACGTTTGTTGGATTTGAAGGAATGAAGGTGTGAGATCATGTCGCTTAAGGAAAACCTTGTTTCATCTGCTCAACCAAATTGTGCCAGACCAAAGAGGTTTTCAATCCTAGTGAAACCCTAAATGGTGGGAATCCAATTGAAAGTCCAAAAGCTTTGTTGAAATCAAAACCCTAAACGGTTTCCCCAAAACCCTAAAGTTGGCCTCTAAACCCTTTCTAATCCGATTTCTAGCATTGTGTTTAATCACTTGATTAAATCACTTCCACATGCTATTAATCCTTCAAATTTGTGTTAGAACATCATTATCCAACCTTGTTAACCTTGAAAAATTGATTGGGCCAAGTGATATTGGATTTGGGCTTGATAGCAACCCAAACCCTCTTTAAACCCCAAATTTTAGGCCCATTCGGTTTAGGCCCTTTAAGGCCCACGAATTTGGTCACCATAGGATTGCTTCATGGCTAAGTTTTGTACCCCCACTTGGCTGGCCAGATCTGTACAAGAAGAGCCTAGAAGGTTCTTGAAAGACAAAGCAAAAGGGCCACCTCACTCTTTCACTCTCACACTCCACCTTGAGAAAAGATCTTGGTCTGATTTTTTTGAGAAGAAAAGGCTAACACTCAACCATTCCTTCAGTCATATCACTTCCCATAACTTGTGTAAGAGGCTCTTCAGTCCACTTCCCACGAAAAAGCAACTCTCCTTTACACTTTTCCTTCATAGAACACAAAAGACACTCTCGGACAGTTTTTCGTACCTCTTTTGAATGCCTGTTTCGAAGCTTTTGTAAGTGTTTTCTCGCAATGTTTCCTTCATGAAAGTTGTTTCTTTTGGAGTCTAGTTTACGTGGATATCTTATTTGTTCCATTTGAAGATCATTTGATTGGTAAAAAGTTGTTTAGACCCCAGAAAGGTTATTCTGGGCGATAAACTGGAGAGTGTGTTATATTTTGGAGTTTTTGACCAAGCTAATGAATAGATCTTGGTCCGAAATTTTTATGGAGTACTGTTAACATGTGTATATGATTATTGGTTGAGGATTTGTTGCATGATTAAAAGTTTTGGTGAAATATTTTCTTAGGTCTAGAAACTTAGAAACTGGAAGAGGAAAAACAGTTTCTGTTTTGAGAAAGTTTAAATCTTTTATGGTTTAATCTTATTCCAATGGCTTTGATATTTTTATTGGAAGATCCTAAGCATCTTATATACATGTTAGAATGTTATTTTGAAGATATTTGATGTTAGTTTCGAACATATGAAATTTTATGGAAGGAGATATTCGGTTAGGCCAAAGTGATGATGTTCTTGGCTAAATTTATGTTTTGGTTGATGTTTACCCATGTGATCTTGAGTTTGAAGCTTGGATCTGTTTTAGGACACCTTTTTGAACCATGTGATGTTTTGGTTTGAAGATCACTTCTTTATAAGTCATGGATCAAGAGGTTGATCAAAACAAGTTAGAAACAAAATTCTGTTTTGAACTTAGAAGAGAAACCAAAAAGTTCAAGTATGGTTTTAGTGATTTTGATGACTTTTGTTCATGATTCAAAACATGATTATTCTTAAGAATATGTTATGAGTGTAGTAGAAGAAAAATTTTGGTTTAATCATGAGTTTTGAGATTTGAAAGAATTACAACAAAAAGCAAAGGAAATAGCCTTTGTAAGTTTCGGCCATATAGAGTTTTGATGGTTGTGTTTAGTTTTAAATTTTTATGAATTGATATTTGAGTTTAGGACAAAATTTACATAAGGTATGTAAATTTTGGTGATTTTTGAAGTTATGATGCAAAATCCTTAAGTTAGGGGTAAAATGGTCATTTTCCCACATGTAGAGGGTAAAATGGTAATTTTACTCTAAGTTGATATTTTTCCATATTCCTAATTGTTAGTGATTAAGTTCTAATTTTTAGAAATCACTACTTTCAGTTTCCCGTGATCGCACTTGAGTTTTGTCTCGAAGCGCGAAGATCGAGGTAAGTTAGCTTTTAACTTACTATCAATTTAATGTGTATGTGTGATAAGTAAGGGAACTAAATTGTATGTATGCATATTATCATATGTGCCATGCCAAGTCATTTCATATTTATCTATTACACAGAATTTATTCTGTCATGAATTATTCATCTGTTACACAAGATATTCTGTCACGTATTGCTATACATGCTATACATGCAAGTATGTCATGTTAAGTTAAGTATGCCATCTGTTACATGTATTTCTTGTCATGTAATATTCATTGTCACATGTTACGCCATGTTAAGAAATGTTGTCTGTTATATGGTATGCCATGTTACGAAATGTTGTATGTTACATGTATGACATGTTATGAAATGTTCTCTGTTACATTTATGTCTCGAAGTATGTCATGTCTGTTGTCCTACGTTCATGTCACGTTATGTTACGTCAAGATTTATGTCTTTTATGTAACGTTCATGTTACGTCACGTTACGAAATGTCATGTCTGCCAGTTAAGTCATTCATGTCAATCACGACCCTAAGCGCTAGGATGGGGTAATATCCTAGTGGAACTCCTTTGTTCACGCTGGAGTGTCTAAATAGGTGTGAAATTCCCTGGGTTGACGAAGTACAGTCAACAGGTTGCGAATGGGGCCTAATTAGCTGGTCACCGGAGCGCGCCAGGCACTAACGCCGATGGTGCCACACATTATGTTACGTGTGTCCACAGCAAGTGTGGCACAAACAGATAAGTCATGGGGCCACAACAACTGTGGAGCATGAAGTATGGGGCCACAACAACTGTGGAGCATACACTACGTGAGACACAGCAATTGTGACACGTAGAATACGTGGGGCCACAACAACTGTGGAGTACGTATTAACGCACTCACAGCTGGTATAGAAACCTGTGATGTGATGCGGTAATCGGCAGGGACACACGGCTCAAGGGGACCTGTGTAGCACCCATATGGTCATGTTAATGATTAAGACTATTGAATAAGATTCCAAGTTCAAGTCATGTTTCACGTTATGTTACGTTCAAGTTTACGTTCACGCAATCATGGTAATCCCATGAGACAAGAATATGTTTCAAGTTCATGTTATGTTATGTTCACGTTCACGTTATGTTCCAAGTTCATGTTATGTTATGTTCACGTTTACGTTATGTTCCAAGTTCACATTTATGTTATGTCATGCTCAAGTTCAAGTTCAAATTATGCATGTTCACGTTCATGCTATGTTTCAAGTCCATGTTATGTTCCAAGCTCACATTCATGTTATGTTTCAAGTCACGTTCATGCTAAGCTTCAGTTTCAGTTTAAGTTATGCCAGTTATGTTATGTTGTATGTCAAGTTATGCTATGATTACTTATGATTTGATTATGCATTCATGCTTTTACTGCCATGCATGCATCATTAACCTGTGTGGAAGTTTCCTGTTAACTTGCTGAGATTTGTAATCAAATCTCACTGTGGTAGTCCCAACTACCATTCCCCCGAATGGTAGATCTTTTACAGGATCTGAAGGAGAATCGGGAATCGACCAACTGGAAACGGTCACCTAAGCGACGATGCGATGTAGGTGTTCGTACAGTAGTTACCTCAGATTACTACTTGTATTTGTGGAGTTCAATCTCCATCACTCTTTTGATCACAACCATTTCGGACTAGTGTTGTGATATCAGTTTTTGAGTATGTCATTATGTATGAAGAATGTTTTAAGTATTTGGGATATTTCAGTTTGGTGCATAGTATTGCTGAAGAAAAAAAAAAATTTATCCGCTGCGAATATTGCATAATGCTATATGCATGTTAGGAATATTGCATCTTATATGTCTTGAACGGGGGCAGGTAACCTTGTGTTGCATGTCTCGACGCTTCAAATGTCCGTCCGATCCCAAGCGGAATTTGGGGGCGTCACAACCACGAGCTCCTCCTGGTCTCCCCCTTCCTCCTCCCTTGGACCCACGACCAGTAGCCTCCCCTAGATCCACCGCACGAGACTCCTCCACCGCACAGGTTTCTCACCCTCCACCACCGTACGCCGCCACCCACGGCGTATAATCACCATCTCCAGCCACCACTGACACATCCCGACCACCCATGGCCCCAATCTGTCACCCATGCATGCACACTCTCCATCACTCTCTCACGGCGTCTCTCCCCCTCACACACGGCCAGTTTCACCTCCACCACCGTGCCGCCACCACCGAGCCTCCACGGCTCCACCAGCAACCTCCCTTAGCCAAACCCTAGGTCCAAACCACCACTTTCTGTGGTGGGTAGCCACTACACGTGATGGACAGCCACTGCGCGTGGCTGACAGCCACTGTACACGGCTAGATCCGTCATGTTATGCTCCTTGCCACCATCACAAGGCCACCACAAGCCCTTCCAAGACCACACTTAGCTATCCAAATACCCAAATAGTCACCGTACGTGGGTTAGCTGCCACGTACGACCCTTACGACATCATCGGCTATGACATTCAGCGAGCAACGTACGGGTTATCCTGTCGATGGTATAACCCTCTATCCCTCATTATTTATGTTAGATGTTGATTAGCTTATTAGATTGTGGATTGTGCTGTTAGTATTGTGGAATTCGTTGTATTGTGAAGTGTTGGGCATTGTGTAGTGAAGTGTGGAGCATAGTTGGGAAGTGTGCTATGAAGTGTTGTGGACAGTGCTGTGTAGTGTGGCTGTGGAGTATGTGTTGTATTGGTGATGTGGCATGTAGAATGGGAGCAGTATACACTGAGTGTACTCTGTGTGTGGCGTAGTGTGAGATAAGGAGAGTATATGTAAAATATACCCTTTTGGCGTATTGTGGAATGGGTAGAGTACACGTGGAGTGTACTCTGTGTGGCGTGGTGTGTGTGAAGGGAGTACATGTGGAGTGTACTCCATGTGGTGGAATGATGCACCATATGGCGGGTATGCCATAATGGTGATGTGGCGTAGCGTGTGTGAAGGGGTGAAATGATGCACCATATGGCGGGTATGCCATAGTGGTGATGTGGCGTAACGTGTGTGAAGGGAGTACACGTGAAGTGTACTCCATGCGGTGGAATGATGCACCATATGGCGGGTATGCCATAGTGGTAATATGGTGTAGTGTGTGAGAAAGGAGTACATGTGGAGTGTACTCCAAGTGGTGGAATGATGCACCATATGGCGGGTATGCCATAATGGTGATGTGGCGTAACGTGTGTGAAGGGAGTACATGATAGTGGAGCAATGCACCATGTGGCGCGCATGCCGTAATGGTGATGGGTTGTAGCATGTGAAAAAGGAGTATACGTGGAGTGTACTCCACGAGACAGTGACACTCTGTGTGGCGTGTCGCAGAGATAAGGATGGTTGTATGATTGATGGGCATGGAATGTGATGAGTAGTGTTGGGAACTGTGGAAGAGTGTGCCGAAGTAGCTGTGATGTGGCCAATAGTCTGAGGTGACAGGTGTCACCGTAATTGACTTATGGCTAGGAGTATGAATGAAGTAGTAGAACAAGTGTAAGAGTGTGTGGCGGAAGCATGACTGGGGAATGTCACGAAGTGACATGACCACTAGTAGTCGTGCTTATGATGGGTGAAGAGTTAGTGTAGAAATGGTGTAGCAGGGATCGTGACGAAATGTCACGATGTGTTAGGAGTACGTGAGGAACCGTACTCGTGATGAGTTAGAAGTTGGCGTAGAAATGACGTCGTGGGATGTCAGGTGACGTGACAAGATCATGGTGTAGCTTGGGTGAAGTCCCGAGCTATATGACGTGACATAAGATGTAGTAGTGAATGGAGTCTTGTCGTGTTAAGTGTTGGGATGAACTGTCAAAAGGGACGAGTAGCATGAAGAGTCATGCTAGCCGGGTTAAGAGAAGGTTGGTATCGGAGTATGGCCCTTGTCCCTACGAGCAGGTGATCAACATGTTATATGTTGGTCTCAGGTGATAAAGGGGTAAGGTACATGTGTAATTTGGTTAGACACAGGTGCCGGACGGATTCACCATATGTAATAGGTAATCTATCCTTAGCACAGTTACACGGTGCTTAAGCCTCAGAGTTGGCTTAGAGCCGTGTGGCTTGTATCGATAGGAATGATGATTTAGTGTGGGCTAAGATACATGAAGGTAGTGACGGGTTTATTATCTAGGATTGGGATGCGTGATTCCATCGGTAGGAATCATGCATCGAATGTGATTGGTAAGAAGAGTAAGACGAATGTCTTAGTGTCTTAATCCTAAGGTGAATCACGGGTTCACTTTAGAGATAAGCACTTGAGGCAAGAACGTCGAATTGAGAAGAGGTAGTGACCGTAAGCAGTCCCCGAAGGTGTTAGCATAGTAAAGGGTCGTAAGAGCACGAGATAGAAGGAGAGTGTTCCAAGTGATGTGTAGCTCTATTTCTAGTTTAAATTGCTTATGCATTAGATAGAGAATGACGTTAAGGTTATGTGTATGCATGTAGGTTGCCATCTGACACGCACATGAATGGGCTGCATGATATGCAAGTAGCATGGAGTCTAAGTAAGTGTTACGTTCATACCCTTCTAGAGTTTTCTAAGATAAAAGAAAACGAAAATGAAAAGCTTTTTCTTTAAGACACTTTACGAAAAGAAACACAAGACGCTTTACGAAAGAAAATGCTAAGTGTTCAAAGGTATAAGTATGTACGACCCCTCCTTGGCATCCCCTGTTTACGCACCCAAAGTATTAATTGTACGCATGCGAATGGATGACTATACGCGGTATCTATTGCATGTATTTTCTAAGAATATCAACGAACTGATCTTTTATGATCCCAAAACTATGCTTATCTCATAAAACGATGTTTTCTCAGGAAAATGAATGTTTTCTCATGAAAATATGCTTTTCTCATGAAACAATGTTTTCTCACAAAAATGAATGTTTTCTCATGAAATGACTGTTAAATGAAAGATAAGAAAAGAATGAAAGCTTCAGCTCTTCAGAGCTGACATGAATGAAAGCATGAAATGTATGAGAATACGTAACAGCCATATGAATGAAAGAAAAGGGGTACCCAATGAATGAATGGGCAAATTGCAATGCCGAGCAGTAGTACTGGTAGTGCACCCAGTGCTACACCCTGATGGAATGGGATTCTAACCCGCGGCCACGGGCAAATCCATTAGCCATAGGGCCGCTAACCCTAGCACGCGGGGCGTAACAGTGTGTACTGGCCTACGAAAGTGATAAGAAAGAATGTATGTATGCATGAATAAACGAATGAAAGCACGAACTCTTCAAGAAATGAAGGCACTGACGGGAGAAACGTTTTATGACAAGAAAGCCTTTTAAGGAAAAATCCCGTTCAGTGACGTTTTCAAATGAAAGCACGTATGACACATATGCATGCACGTATAGTATGTATGAATGATGAATGCATAAATGAAAACCTATGTTATTATATTTTAACTGTATGAAGTAATGCTTACGAGTCATCGACTCATTTTAGTTTTTATGTATGCCCCTCCCCCCACAAGAACTGAATGAAGTACGCATCAGGACGGACACGGCCCATGGGGAAGAGCACAGAAGTCTAGGCATGAGTTTTAAATGTACGAGATGCCTTTTTATTATTAAAATTGATGTTTTTTGCTGTAAACCTCTTTTATTGCCAAAGCATTTTTTTTTATAAACGTAGAGTCTTGCACCCTCTGGGTATGCAAGTAAAAGGTTTTAAATAGAATAGTAATTCCCATTGTCCTTTCTAAAAATATTTTATTAGAAGTCTCACCATAAGGATGGGCGTTACAGGTTGTCGACTACACTTCATGACAACTAAAGAACCATGAACAAAATTAACCCACCCATGAGTTAGAGCTAGCCACTGTAGTTTTCACCTTGAAGATTTGGAGGTAGTACTTGTATGGTGCAACTTGCGAGATCTACACAAACCACAAAAGCCTCAAGTACTTATTCAGTCAACAAAATTTAAATACGAGACAGAAGAGGTGGTTGGAAACGATTAGCAACTACCAGTGTGAAATCAAGTATCACCCTAGCAACGCTAACGTGGTGGCAGATGCGCTAAGTTGAAAGTCGCGAAAAGATGATCCCTCTAAGTCACTCCTGCACAGCATGAGAAGTTTATTGATTAAGGATCTTCATCCTGATGCATCTCTCACCACAATACAAGAAATTGTACTTGTAGAATGAGAGGAAATAAAGAAGTGATAGATGGAAGATCCCAAATGGGCAGAGATTAGGTAGAAGGTAGAGAGGAAGGAAGGACCAGAATGATTCACCCTCATGAATTATGCATTGTTATACTACCAAGATCGAAAGGTGATTCCAACTAATCCAGAGATCAAGGATAAGATACTAAGAGAAGCATATCAGACTCCATACACGACTCATCCAGTAAGCACAAGGATGTATCGGGATCTAAAGCGACACTTTTGGTGGGGAGGCTTAAAGAAGGATGTAGCGGAGTATGTTAATAAATGTTCTATTTGTTGAACAGTCAAGGCAGAACATCAAAGACTCGCTGGTGAATTGCAGTCATTTCTAGTCCCAGAATGGAAATGGGGGGATATATCCATGGACTTTGTAGTCGGACTACCAAGAACTTCGAGGGGAAATAACTCTATTTGGGTCATGGTTGATCGCTCATTTTTTGCCTGTGAGAAATATCGACCCTATGGAGAAGTTAATTTGGTTCCTTGTATCAGAAATAGTGTGACTACATGGCATTCCAAAAATGATCATATCAGATAGGGATACGCGCTCTACCTCTCGTTTCTGGCAAGGCCTTCAGGATGATTTAGGCACCAAATTGAAATTCAGCAGTGCCTATCACCTTCAAACTGATGGGAAAACTGAACAGAAAATTCAATCTCTAAAAGACATGTTGAGAACCTGCGTTTTGCAAGGAAAAAGCAACTCGGAGAATCACTTGCCCCTAATAGAATTTGCTTACAATAATAGTTTTCAAACCACCATTCAGATGGCATCCTATGAAGCTTTATATGGAAGGAGATGCAGGTCTCCCTTATACTGGGATGAAGTAGGAGAGGGAAAGATTTACTGTATAGAGATTCTTCAAGAAATGAAGGATCAAGTCCAGATAATAAAGGATAGGATGAAAGCTGCCCAAGATAGACAGAAGAGCTATGACGAACGTCAAATAAGGATTCTCAAGTTTGAATTTGGCGATTGGGTCTACCTTAAGGTATCGCCCATGAAAAGAGTTTTTTGGTTTGGGAAAAAGGGGAAGAGATATGTAGGACCCTACCAGATATAAGAAAGAGTAGGAGCGGTCGCCTATAGCTGGATCTTCCTACTGAATTCCAATGAATTCACAACATATTTCACATATCTTCCCTCAAGAAGAGATTCGAGAAACAAACGCCAACAGTTGTAGATACGAAGGATATTTTGCTACAACCTGACCTGACTTATGAGGAAATTCTTGTTCAGATCACATATTGGAAGGATAAGGAACTTTAGAATCAGAAAATTCCTCTGGTTAAGGTTCTTTGGCAGAATCTCGATGTTGATGAAGCTACTTGGGAGAAGGAAGTCGGTATGAGGGACAAATACCCCTATTTGTTTGGCCTGTGACTTGTGTGGCCTCACATCGCATCATGGCATTCGCATCCATTCATGCACACATGGCATCCATATTATTTCATCTTGTGACTTGCATTTTTCTCATCGTTTACAGTTGCACCATGGCCAAAAACAATAGAGTCGCCCAATGGACATATATGACCCCCAGTCGACTTCGGAGGCTTAGAGTTAAGCAGTGACATAGACGACTAGGCCATATGATTGATGCAGTTTGGACACAACAAGAGGGGTTGGAATACCATAAGACTCACATCCCTGACCATGATGGGAGAGGTAACGTCCGTATTAGGAGAACCCTCCCACATGAAGAGCACAAACAATATGACCCCGTTAGGTGGATGGGAGAGACTAGGGCCCAATGGATTAGACGCCATATTTGATTGACTCCTCTAGCTACACCCGATCAGCTTGAGTCTAGCCAGGCAGCAGAACGATGCCATGAATAGTTGTACCTTTCTCCCCCACCCATCAACACGTATGAGATGTCCGATCATCATCAAGTAGAGTGCGCATTCGTGAAGAAGGGGATCCAGAGTTGGATAGTAATGAAGTCAGGTAGTGGAGGTTCGATGAGGAAAGAATAAACACTTTTTATGATTCTGAGGAGGATGAGTACTATTACCACACACAAGATGAAGAGGATATCGAGGGTTCCTCTTCTAAGAGCATTGGCATTGGCTTCATCAAAGTTATCTTTAAAATTTGATGAAAAGTACAAATTTCTATAAATTCAAAACCTCTCTAGCCATAACCCCACATTGAATTAGCCACTAAATTCATCAAAATAATAATATAATATTATTTTTAATAAAAATATTTTATTTTATTTTTCATATTTTACAATTACACTAATCATATGTTAATTAATAATTAATTTGATACTTACATTATTATTACAAGACGGTTGGAGATTAAACGTGAATAAAAAAGACATTTGAAGATTAAAAGTGAATAAAACATAGATTTTATGAGTAAATAGTAACCCTTCAAATTTGAAGAAACTCATCCATTTACTGTAGCTCAAAGCTTCCCACTTATCCCTTTGGCTAATCCAATGCAGCTCTATTTTGATAAAATTCATCATATTTTGTATTTAGCTAGGCTTTTGATGAAGTCAATGCCAATGCTCTAAGTCAGAGAGTAGTTGGTAAGTTTGCACTTAGCACCTGTTTAATGCATACCTGTGCTTTGCTATGACCCCAATTTTGAGGACTAAGTTACCCATTAAGATTAACCCTTAATCTCTCTTAGAATAAGCTTATAATACTATATTATATTTTTGGGCTTTATATTTTTTTTTAGCATAAGATTTATTATTATTATTTTTTATAATTAACAGAGTTAGTTAGACTTGTTTTACCCATTAAACTATGACACTTATTGTCATTAGTGCTAACCTTATGGGTTAAGTATGGGTGATTTAGTAAGTAAGCTCATTAGTGCTACACTTAAGGCCCTTAAACCTTTAGAATGTTATGGGCTAAGACTTATAAGTCTTGAATAAAGCCATGGCAGTCCCAACGTGTTATTGCTACTGCACCATCATTCCACCTCTTCTACACTC
Organism: Juglans regia; assembly: GCF_001411555.2. Lineage (NCBI taxonomy): Eukaryota > Viridiplantae > Streptophyta > Magnoliopsida > Fagales > Juglandaceae > Juglans > Juglans regia. The sequence continues at coordinate 30,127,103 of NC_049901.1, read as the reverse complement.
CTAAATGGCTAGCCACGAGCACACAGCCCCTCCACATCGTGTGTCGCCAATCAGCACCACCGAAAGTAATCCCACTGCGGAGTTGTCCACGCTGCAACCTCCCACGAAGTTGCACCCTCATGAACTCCCCACAACCCACGGCCACAACCCTATGTTTAGTCCTACGGCACTGCTACCCCGATGCACCACCACCATAACCTCTTATCGCCAGCAGCAAACCACCAAGAACCACCTAATCAACCCAAGGGATATCAACGTAGCCTCTGTTTTATACCATAAAAATAGAGCATCTCCATGCAATGGAAAGATGCCATGAATGCAAACACGCCGAAAGACCACTGAAATAGAGCCCACATGCGTGAACCCGTGTCTCCTCCATCCCGCCTTGCTGTCGTCGATCACGGACCAACAACCCAGAAAGGCCATTGCTTGGCATCACTTTCTCCCTCTCGTGCTCTCCTACCGTGATTGATAAGTATTATTTTTATGTGATTTTAATCAGTCTTTTATTTATGAAAAATATCACTTTCCCTTCAATACTATTGATTTTATTTTATTTCTACATATTTTTATTTATTTTCTTGGATTTCAAGGAGTCAGAAGATTTAGTACAAAAGGATAGCATTTTGGTACAAAACAAGAGACTACGGATCCAGACCGATGAGAGGCAGCAAGATCTGAAGAGAGCATATGAGATTTCGGCGAGAATCCTTGTACTGTGGGTAGCAAAGAGATTTTTCTCGCCCAAAGGCCAGAAGTCTTTTCACTCGGTAGGTGAGAAGAGGGTCGTGTGGTCTTTGTGACCTCCACGCCCGTTCATTTGTGACCTCTATGCCCGTTCATTTGTGACCTCCATGCCCGCTAGTTTAATTTAGCGCACACAACATCTACTCAATGGGATCTTCCCAAGTTTCGTAATCAATTTCCTGACTACCAAATCCTCCTGATCTCCGCAAATCAAGCCGCATATCACTGAATCTTCCATTTTAGATAATCTTGATATTCTTGGAATAATTTCCTTTTATGTTAACATCTATCTTTAGAAACTATTTTCCATATTTTTAGGCTAGATTGTAGCCGCATTTATTTTGTTTCTAGGTTTGAGTTTTGACATCTATTTAATCTCGTCTTATGGGATGAATCGAGAGTCTGGGTTCGTAATCTTAATTTTAGTTTTGAGTTTTAGAGAGTCTGAGTTTAGGTTTCGATAGTTCAATATTTATTATTTGAGTTTCTTTCAAGGAGATAGATCTCGAGAAGTAGAGGCGAGAGCCGCATGTTTCATCAACTGACTCCAACGAAAAATAGCAGTTTTATTCTTTTTCTTTTTAATTTCATTATGAACTAATTTTATTTTCTATAGCTTTGATATAGCCTAACATTGAACACACAGTTTATATTCCAAGTCATTTTATTTTCAATATTTCCATGATTGAGTGTTTATCCCTTATTCTTAATGCTCACAACTTTCTAGCTAACTATTGTTCGATCTTTTGGATTGCAATGAGACCTAGAGGTGATTTCGATTAAAACTCTAGGATTAAACACCACTAGTTGAATGAAAGCATAGATGCTTTACTGCGATTACTGTGATTTTCAATAAAAATCCAAAGAACTTGATGAGTTTCTAATTAGTTAAATTCACATAGAGATATGGAGTTATTAGTTGGAGATATTTTTGGTATTGTTCGAGAGAAAATATTGAATAGTCAAGGGATTTTTATCATCAACTTGAGAAAATTGAAATTCAATAATAAAGAAGAATAAATTGTATGGAATTTGATATGTGAAGTCAAACGCTCTAAATCTATTTTTTATTATTTTTAAAATCTTAATTTTAATGTTCTTTTCTTCAGTTTAATTGAGATAAACCATTTTTCAAATTCCGATTTTCCAAATAGTAATTAATTTAGTCAATTTCAATTCTCGATAGCATAATTATTCCATGTAGGTTCAATAACTGTTTTCTTTAAAACATTTTACTACTTGTTACAATTATGTGCACTTGTAGATTATATTTTTATGTGAACAAGTTTTTGGCGCCTTTGCCGGGGAATATTTATTTGTTATTGATATTGATACCGACTAAATTTTTGTTACTTTGGATTTTATTTTATTTTATTTTATTAAAAAGAAAAAAAAAAGAAAGATTTAATTTGATCTCAGTTTGATCTTTTCAGGAATCAGAAGTGCATGCTCCGAACTAGATCGTTAGAGCATACACTTTTCGATCCCGAGATTGAAAGGACCTTATGTCGAATCAATAAAGAGAAAAGGAAATAGGTCGCCACCTGAGAAGTTAATATGGCTGACTAGGAGCACAAGGCGCTAAGAGACTATGCGATGCCCTCGGTCAATGGGGCAACGACCAGTATAAGGCGACCAGCTATACAAGCCAATAACTTCAAGATTAAGTCGGCCATCATTCAAATGATCCAACAAGCCGTTCAGTTTGGGGGCTGTCACAAGAGGATCCTAATGTTCATATTGCAAATTTTCTAGAAATTTGTGATATTTTTAAACACAACAGAGTGACAAATGATGCAATTCAATTGAGACTTTTTCCATTTTGACTGAGGGAAAAAGCAAAAGCTTGGCTGAATTCTTTACCACCTAGCATCATCACCACCTAGGAGTAGTTGGCACAAAAAGTTTTTAGCGAAATATTTCCCTTCGGCCAAGACAACGAAGTTAAGGAATGAAATCACTACCTTCACCCAATTTGAGGGTGAATCATTAAATGAGGCATGGGAGAGATACAAGGATGTATTGCACAAGTGTCCACATCATGACCTCCTAGCATGGCTCTAAGTACAGATGTTTTACAATGGTTTGGGATCCACAAATAGATCTATGATTGATGCAGCCACAGGAGGAGCATTAATGAGTAAGACCCCAGAAGCTGCATATGAACTTCTGGAAGAGCTGGCGTCTAACAACTATCAATGGGTCGCAGAGAGAGCAATGCCAAAGAAGGCAGCCAGCGTCGTTGAGCATGACTCTATGTCTGCAATTGCAACTCAGTTGGCAAATCTATCCAAACAACTAGGTAAGATGAACGTCAATATTATTCAAACTAATATTGTTTGTGATCATTGTGTAGGAAATCATTCCAGTATAGATTGCCAAGTGGGGAATCTTTTTGTCCAACTGAGTCAAGAACAAGCCCACTACGTGTCAAATTTTCAACATCAGAACAATTCTTTTTCAAACACGTTCAATCCCATATGGAGAAATCACCCTAACTTTTCATAGAGCAATAACCAAGGGCCGGTTAGACCACCACAACAGTTTCCACAACAAGAGAAGAAGCCGGCACTTGAGGATATGTTCCTGTAGTACATGCAAAAGATTGATATGGAGATGAAAAACAACTCGGCATCCATCCGCAATCTTGAGGCTCAAATCAGTTAGCTCTCCCACATAATTACCGAGAGGACAACAAGGAATTTACTGAGCAACACTATGACCAATCCTAAGGAGCATGTCAAGACCATAACATTGCAAAGTGGACAGACATATGACCAGCCACAAACAGTAAGTACCGAGCGAGATGCAGAAGCTGAAAATGTGGAGACCGAGGTGAAAGAAACCAATCAGGAGGCGACCGACCAGCAAGCTGAGAAGACTATAGAGAATAAAGGGGCTAAAAAATAAAAAACAATCGAGGGAGTTTACTTCTGAAACTTATTTTCCTTTAATTTATGATCCACCAATTCCTTTTCCACAAAGATAAAAAAAAAAAAATTAAAAAAAAATTGATAATCCGTTCTAATTTCTGAGTATATTTAAGCAATTGCATATTAATATTCCTCTCATTAAAAGTTAGACCAAATGCCAAAATATGCAAAATTTTTTAAAGATATATTATCAAACAAGCGGAAGTTGGAGGAGCATGAGACTGTGATGCTGATCGAGGAGAGCAATACAATTTTACAAAAGAAGCTATTGCCTAAGTTGAAAGATCTAGGGAGTTTCACAATCCCTTGCACTATAGGAAATTCCTATTTTGATAAAATTTTAAGTGACTTAGGGGCAAGTATAATCTAATGCTTCTCTCTGTTTTCAAGAAGCTAGGTCTTGGAGAAGTAAATTCGACCACCATCTCTCTACAGTTGGCAGACAGATCTATCAAATACCCAAGAGATCTCATTGAGGACGTACTCGTGAAAGTTGATAAGTTCATCTTCCCTGCCGATTTCATTGTACATGATATGGAGGAGGACGAGGAGATCCCGTTGATACTAGGCCGACCTTTCCTGGCGACAGGTAGAACTTTAATTGATGTCCAGAAAGGAAAACTCGTTTTGAGGGTAGGTAAGGAGCAAGTCACGTTTGACATGTTTAAATCTATGGAATTCCACTCCGAGGTATATTCCTGTTTTCAAATAAGTGACCGAGACATGGTCAAGGCCGACGAGACTTATGAAGCCAAGTTTCCAAACCTACCACTTGAGGTATGCCTTACTCACTCTAAGTTTATTAAATCTAAAGATGAAAAAGTTAAGGAGTGTCAGAGATATTTGGAAGCTACCCCTTCCCTTTCTCATTCAATAAAACCAAAAGTGGAAGAGCTAAACTCATCTCAGCTGACGTCACCCAAGCCTAAACTCAAGACACTTCCATCAAATTTAAGGTATGCTTTCTTGGGACAGGACTCTACTTTTCCAGTTATTATTAATAGTTCATTGAGTGATGTAGAGGAAGAGAAGTTGTTGAGAGTCTTGCGGGAGCACAAAATGGCTTGGGGTTGGACCATCTCGGACATCAAAGGAATTAGTCTTTCAATTTGCATGCACAAGATTTTAATGGAAAATAATTTTAAACCTATCGTCCAACCCCAGAGGAGATTGAATCCATCAATGCAAGAAGTGGTGCATAAAGAAGTATTGAAGCTTTTAGATGCCGAGTAAGTCTAGTGCCAGTCGTCCCAAAGAAATGAGGAATAACCGTGATCAGGAATGAGAACAATGAACTCATACCGACTAGGACGGTCACGGGATGGCGAGTATGCATAGACTATCGAAGGTTGAATGATGCAACTCAGAAAGACCATTTTCCCTTACCGTTTATTGATCAAATGCTAGAAAGACTTGCCAGCCACACCTACTACTGTTTCCTAGATGGATATTTCGGTTACAATCAAATAGTCATTGCACCCGAGGATTAAGAAAAGACCACTTTCACTTGTCCTTATGGCACTTTTGCATACAGGCGCATGCATTTTGGTCTTTGCAATTGGCCAACCACTTTTCAAAGATGCATGATGTCCATCTTCTCAGACATGGTGGAAAAAGTTTTAGCAGTCTTCATGAATGACTTCTCAATTTTTGGTCATTTTTTTTTATAACTGCTTATCTAATTTATCTTTGGTTTTGCAGAGATGCAAGGAGACAAATCTTGTTTTAAATCGGAAAAAATGCCACTTCATGGTCAAGGAGGGAATAGTGCTCGGCCCCTGCATCTCCTTCAAGGGAATTGAGGTCGACCAAGCAAAGATAGAAGTTATTGATAAATTCCCACCACCGACCAGTTTTGAAGGGTGTGAGGAGTTTCTTGGGTCACGTCGGGTTATATCGTTGGTTTATAAAGGATTTTTTCCAAATTACTAAACTTCTCTGCACTCTGTTGATTAAAGATCCTCGGTTTGAATTTTCTGCCGAATGCTTACATGCTTTTGAAACATTGAAAAAGAAATTAGTTTCAGCACCTATTATTGTATCACCAGATTGAAATTTACCTTTTGAACTAATGTGTGATGCTAGCGATTATGCTATAAGAGTTGTTTTGGAGCAGATAAAAGAAAAAAAAACCATGTTATTTATTATGCAAGTTGGACCTTAACAGGAGCTCAACTCAATTATGCTACTACTAAAAACGAATTGTTAGCAGTTGTGTTTGCCTTTGACAAATTTTGTTCTTATTTGATAGGTTTGAAGGTGGTCATCTACACTGATCATTCAGCTCTTAAATATTTGCTGGCAAAGAGGGATGCCAAACCAAGACTGTTACAATGGATTCTGCTACTACAACAGTTTGATTTGAAAATAAGAGATAAGAAAGGTACCGAGAATGTAGTAACTAACCACTTATCTCGCCTAGAGCTTAAAGAGGCAGCTGGCGAGGAGAAATTTTCAATGAATGAGACCTTCCTAGACAAGCAATTAATGGCTATACAATTTGTCCCATGGTAAGCCAATATAGTCAATTATTTGGTGTCCAAAATTCTCTTGACCGAGATGACATATCAACAAAAGAAGATGTTATTCTCCGACTTGAAAAACTATTTTTGGGAGAAACCTTTTCTATACCGGCATTGCACGGATCAGATAATCAGAAGTTGTCTGCTCGAGGAAGAGATGGAGAGCATACTCAGACACTGCCACTCTTTGGAAGCGGGCGGCCACTTTGGTGGAGCAAAAGCAGCAGCAAAACTTTTATAATGCAGCTTTTATTGCTCGATTATTTTCAAAAGACTTTTAACTTTGTTAATTTATGTGATCATTGTCAAAGGGTTGGCAACATTTATAGGAAACATGAAATGTCTTCAAACAATATTTTAGCGATTGAATTATTTGATGCTTGGGGTATAGATTTCATGGGTCCTTTTCCATCCTCATATTCTAACAAATTTATTCTGGTGGCTGTAGATTATGTCTCCAAATGGATGGAAGCAGTCGCATTGCCAACCAATGATGTGAGGGTCGTAGTGAATTTCCTGTGGAAGAATATTGTTTCTCGATTTGGCACTCCTAAGGCCATAATCAATGATGGCAGGAAGCATTTTTGCAATCGCCAATTTGAAGCGCTACTAACTAAATATGGTGTTACCCATCAAGTGGCGACACCATACAATCCTCAAACCAGAGGCCAGGTCGAGGTGTCTAATAGGGAGCTGAAGTGCATACTGGAGAAAACTATGAGTGTCTCTCAGACAAATTGGGCGAGAAGGTTAGAAGATGCGCTATGGGCCTATCGGACAGCATTCAAAACACCGATCGGGATGTCACCCAATTGGCTCGTCTATGGAAAATCCTGTCATCTATCCATGGAGCTAGAACACAAAGCATATTGGGCGACGAGGACACCAAACTTTGATTTACAAAAAGATGGCAAGAAGAGAATACTGTAGATCAATGAGATGGATGAGTTCTGAAATGATACTTATGAGAATGCTTGGATTTACAAATATGGGACAATAAACATATTCTGAGAAGAGAATTCGAAGTCGGGTAGAAAATTCTATTATTTAACTCAAGACTTCGACTCTTCCCATGGAAGTTGTGCTCTCAATGGTCGGGACCATTTGTGGTAACCCGTGTCTTCCTCTATGCGGCAGTTTATGTCCATCACGAGACAAAAGGCACATTTAAAGTAAATGGACAGAGATTAAAACCCTATATGGATGGAGACTTTAACTCGGAAAAGTGCTCTATCGATCTCACCAGTAATACATGCTGAGCGGACAATGTCTAGCTATAGACTTTAAATAAAGCACTTTTGGGAGGCAATCTATGTTTTTTTTTATTAATTTTTATTTTTACTTATTATTATTCATTTTCTTTCATTTTGCAGGAACGGAGAGGCGATGAGATCTCCAAGGAGTACACGGCTGCACCTTCAAGGAAAATATTCAAATGATAGAACTAGACACAATCAGGAGAGCATCTCTTACCTTCTCTCATCCTTTTCTTTAGTTTCTCTTCCTTTTTCTCATTGAGGACAATGTGATATTTAAGTTTGGGGAGAAAGGATATTATTTTATTTTCAAAAAAAAATTAAAAATATAAATAATGATAATGATTATAAAAACAGTGTAGTTTGATGAATAAAAAGCCTATGATAAGAATATGATTGAAATTGATTATAATTTTTAAGAAAAATTCTCATTGCTTAAGTCTAGTTGTTAATTATTTACTTGATCTTACTTAATTTGATATTTTCTATATTCAATGAATGCTTCTTATAATCATTAATTGTTTTGAGTACCTAGAGTAATTTAATGTGAATTTTGTAAATTTATATGGTCTCAACTTACTCTAGAAATTGTTTGATTACACTCGAGGCAAAATTCTAGACAAAATATTATTGGGGAAATGATTAAGGCATTCTTTGGACCGATTGAGCCTTTCAAGCTTACATGTTTATTATCTTTATCTCTAATCGCCCATTTGAGCTTTAATGAAATATATTTTGGCCTTATATTTTTCTTTCCTGTAAACTTCATATTCCCTACCTTATTTGAGCTTAATCACTGATATCATTACCTTTCAAGAGAACTAAGTTTATACAAAATCACAAACTCACAAGAGCATGAAGGATAAGAGAGGTAGAAGGTCTACAAGTAAAGTAATTATAGCCAGATTATCAAAATCATAATTATAGGGGTGTGAAGAGTCAACTCATCTATTGTGTGGCCAACATGAAAAGGCCGACGAGAGTCATCCAAAAAGGCAATCGACATAGTATGGAATATTTATACAAAAAAGAAAAAAAGAAGAAGTCTGGCCTACCAAATAGAGGGGTAAAGAGAAAGATACTTGAAAGTACAATATAGAGAGGTAAGCTAAGAGATTTACAAAGATTGAGAAAAGATGTTTGTGTTAGAAGCGAGAATGCTCTATTTATTCTATTGATGTTCAAACATAAGTTCTCTTACTTTGTTTGAATCCTACATTTTCTTTGTAGCCCTCACCCTAGCCTTACATTACAAGCTTAATAAAGACCTATAGATCCCTAGTGATAGTTTATGTTCTACATTATTATTTACTTGTTTGCATAAACCTATCTGGGGAGCTAATGATGAAGTGAGAATGATGGGTAGGCATGAATGTGGGGATGGATAATGCAGTAGAATTGAGTTTTGAATTAACTTTTGGGCTTGATTGATCTTGAATGATTCCTTGAATTATAGACTTTAGACAATCTTTGAGGCAATAAATATTGTGAATCAAACCAATGCTTTTCTTAATTGTCTTTCTTTCTTCTTTGCTCGAGGGCGAGTAAAGCTTTAATTTGGGGGTATTTGATAAGTGCTATTTTTATGTGATTTTTATCACTCTTTTATTTCTGAAAAATATCATTTTCCCTTCAATACTATTGATTTTATTCTATTTCTACATATTTTTATTTATTTTCTTGGATTTGAAGGAATGAAGATTTAGTGCAAAATGAGAGCATTTTGGTACAAAAGAAGAGACTACGGATCCAGACCGATGAGAGGCAACGAGATCTGAAGAGAGCCAATAAGATTTGGGCGAGGAGCCTTGTACCGTGGGCAGCAAAGAGATTTCTCTCACCCAAAGGCGAGTAGTCTTTCTACTCAGTAGGTGAGAAGAGGCCCATGTGGTCTTTGTGACCTCCACGCTCGTTCATTTGTGACCTCCATGCCCGTTCATTTGTGACCTCCATGCCCGCCAACTTTATTCAGCGCACATAGCATCTACCCGATGGGATCTTCCCGAGTTTCGTAATCAATTTCATGACTACCAAATCCTCCCGATCTTCGCAAATCAAGCCTCATATCACTAAATCTTCCATTTTAGATAATTCCAATATTCTTGGGATAATTTCCTTTTATGTTAACATCTATCTTTAGAAACTATTTTTCATATTTTTAGGTTAGATTGAAGCCACATTTATTTTGTTTCCAAGTTTGAGTTTTGACATCTATTTAATCTCATCTTATGGGATGAATAGGAAGTTTTGGTTCTTAATCTTAGTTTTAGTTTTGAGATTTAGAGAGTCTGAGTTTAGGTTTCGATAGTTCAGAGTTTATTATTTGAGTTTCTTTCAATGAGGCATGGAGAAGTAAAGGGGAGAGCCGCATGTTTCATCAACTGACTCCAACAAAGAACACTAGTTTTATTCTTTTTCTTTTTAATTTCATTATGAACTAATTTTATCTTCTAGAGCTTTCATGTATCCTAACATTGAACACACAATATTGCAAGTCATTTTATTTTCAATATTTCCATGATTGAGTGTTTATTCCTTATTCTTTATGCTCACAATTTTCTAACTAACTATTGTTTGATCTTTTGGATTGCAATGAGACCGAGAGGTGATTTGTGATTAAAGCTCTAGGATTAAACACCATTAGTTGAGCGAAAACAGATATGCTTTACAGCGACTTGTATGACTTTCAAGAAAAATTCAAAGAACTCAATGGGTCTCTAATTAGTTAAATTCACATAGAGATATGGAGTTATTAGTTGTAGATATTTTTTATATTGCTCGAGTGAAAATATTGAATAGTCAAGGGATCTTTTATCATCAACTTGGGATAATTGAGATTCTATACCAAGGAAAAATAAATTGTGTGGGATTTGCTAGGTGAAGTCAAATGCTCTAGATCTATTTTTTATTATTTTTAAAATCTTAATTTTAACGTTCTTTTCTTCAGTTTAATTTAGATAAACCATTATTCAAATTTTGATTTTCCAAATAGTAATTAATTTAGTCAATTTCAATACTCAATAGCATAATTATTCTCTATGGGTTCAATAACCATTTTCTTTAAAACACTTTACTACTTGTTATAATTTTGTGCACTTGCAAATTATATTTTTATGCGAACAACAATTGTTTAGGTTTCAGTTTACTAAGTGCAGTTGTTGATGAGATTACAAATATGCCATTTTTAATCTAGTATCTTGAAGGATTGTTTTAAGAATAATTACATTTATAACCTTACACTTAAGTATATGTTAATTATGGAGACTATTATGTCATTTTATTTGGGCTTAATACTTTATGTTGAGTTTTTACTTAAATAAATATATTAGTCATGGGCTCATTTTCTTTAAGAAAACTTTTAAATAATTTGAAATGTATTTTAAAGTATAGTGTTGAGCCTATTATTAGTTAATATTCCCCTTTGTCTATTTAGTAGAATTTTAATAAAATTATTATGTTATACTTTAAATAGAAAAAAAAATTAAAGAATATGTTGTGAGTTTTGAATAATATTATTATGTATTAATCTAAGTGTAATTAAATACGATTTTAGTCAAGTGGAATATTACGACACGTTTCCTAGACAGATTTAGTGACTTATAATACTTCGTATAGGTGACAAGCTACGAAGTGAGATTCAAAAAGCAGTGCTAAGAGGTAAGTAATTTAATCACAATTTAGGATCACAATTTAGCTTATTATTATTAGAATCGGTTCATTGACAGCCATTATTTATGCACCGCTCATGTCATATGCAAACATGTCATCCAACATAGCATACGATCATATCATTCTGCATCATGTTCAGATTCAGAAATTATAATTATGTATGTATTATGTTATACATCTCGTGTGCACAAGACACATAAGCTATCTTGAGTTCAAGTACAAGATAAGATCAGATCAGTTAATCAAATGGTCATTTAGATGTATAGTACCAATGCAGTTCAGTTTTAGGGTGGATGTGCAAGCCACGAACTCAAGCGTGGTCCACCATAGTATGCCAGAATACTATTAGCAGTTCCCCTCGAGTCCACAAGATGTGGGGCCGGTGCACAACCTCGCACACAGGGTTAAGTATGTTGGCCAGTCAGATCAGTCAGTTAATTCAGATAAATCAAGTTATGCATAGCATAAGCATCAGTATGAACAGTCATGATTTTAAGCTCTCAACATGAAAACTTTTATGAAAACCTTATGTTTTTAATGTTTACGTTGTGATGGATTTCTTGCTAAGTTTTCGACCAATTTTAGTTTGTTTGATTTTTTAACCACCTAGGTGAGGATGATGAACACGAGCAGGCATACCAGGATTAGAAGGAGCAGTTGATTTAGTTTCAGACCTTCTAGAATAAAATTACTTTTATGACATAAATTTTATTTAGTATATTCATTTAATATTTTTGGAAGACATTTTATATAAAATAAATTTTAAAGTTAGGTTACCTAGGATGCTCCTGGGCCGCTTGAGAGTTATTGGAATATTTCAAATTTAGATAAGTCGCTTATTAGCTTTCAGGAGTTATCACTATATGATGTTGTTACTATTCTCATAGTTAATGTTATTATTTTTGTTTTAAATTTTTTCAAAACACTAGTTATTGGTTAACTTAGAATATGACACTTGGCACCAGAAAATTTTTGTAGCATAGATATTTAGGATTTTATAGATATTACATGTACTGTGGGTTATGTGTCAATATATATTGTTATGACAGTGTAAATGATTGAAGGAATGTGAAGTTGGGAAACTTTTACTTTTAAGATTGACAGTGTATCTAGTTCATGAGAATGGATGGAGATTGAATTATATTTGACAGAGTCTTATTTAAAGAAATTAGGGAATGTAATTAGTAGGCTTTGGAGTTATGGCGGAAATTTGCATATGGTGATTGGTATTTCATGACTATTGATGGAAAGCATATTATGTTCTTTAAGTAATGTGATTCCCTCGCCTAGCACGAATGGTGAACAAAAGATCTTTGGAAAATGTCGTACTGTGGAACTATTTAGCAATAGAGTTTTTTAAAGAAATTGTGAAGTCAATATATTTTTGAGGTATGAGAATTTAAGGTTTACGAGTAGAAGATGATTTAAGTACACGTATGCCTTAGACATGCACATTAAAGTTTTAATGATTAGGTCGGCATTATCAGAGAATAGCACGAGATGTCGAGATTTGATCTAGAAGTTTAGTTGATGTTGTTATGCTTATAATTGGAGATGTGGACCCATACCCTTATGCACATGATCATTGTGGTATTTCATTTTTTTTTTTTTAGAATTTTATAATAGATATTTTATAGACTCCAAACTTTGGAGAATTTTAAATTATTATTTATTTGTGGTTATTATTATATGAGGAGATTTATTTATCATTTTATGTAGAAAGTTTATTTATTATTTTATGTGGAGACAGTTACTCACTATTATTTGGAGAAAGATAATGATTTGGGTGATATTATTAATAGGTTTTTGATCAATCTTGTTGTCGAGGTATACACTTTAGGCTTGCATTGTACTTCTGAAGCGTGAGATCATTGATAGTAAGTGCACATGTAAAAGGATTAGGAAAGTATGCAAGATTTAAGAATGAATAATTGAGGTTTAAAATTTTGAAATGTTAGGCTCAACTAATTGATCGAGGATGTAAAATAGAAACATGGAAAGGATGTGATAGATAAGTATGAAGGTTGCTTGAGGTAATAGCAAATTCTGAGGACGGGATTTTTATAAGGAGAGGAGTTTGTAATGACCCGAACCAATATTTTCTATGGTTGGAATATGGATAATTTCAATGGGCATAAATTAGGTTAGTGGGCCAATAATTATAGAAGCCCAATTGAAATGTTCGAGTATATTTTTGGAAATAGGTTACGGGCCCAATTTTTTATATTGATGGAATATGAACTTTTATTAGGATTGATATTTCAGTTTAATTCAGTTAATATTTTATGGAACAAGTGGGATTTTTATTTTTTGGTATCAAGCCTGACATAGTTATGGAAAGAAATAGACTAGTTTGAATGTAAGTCAAGGCCCAAATACTTTGAAACGAGCCCTAAAGCCCAAGCCAATGAGATCACACCATGCACGTTTCTTCCTATTTTTCCTAGGGTTTCAACCACATATTTAGGCATCAACTCATGCATGTAGAACCTCCCTCAACTAGGGTTACTCTTGATGTCAGTTTTCATCATGGCATGCACGTTCCTATCCCCATGACATTCAGCCACAGCTTGCATAGGAGATATACATTCACGTTATGCAGATTTTATCCCTCTCTTTTTCTCTAGGGTTTCTAGTCATCTAGATATATATATATATATATATATATATAAGTGGAGATCCTCATCAAAGCACATAGAAGATAGCCCAAAGCACCCCGCCGCTACACCTGATTGAGAGAAACAAAGCCATGGCAGTCCCAACGAGTTATTGTCGCTACACCACCGTTCCACCTCTTTTGCACTCCTAAACGGCCAGCCACGAGCACACAGCCCCTCCACGTCGTGTGTCACCAACCACCACCACCGAAAGTAATCCCACTGCCGAGTTGTCCACGCCGCAACCTCCCACGAAGTTGCACCCTCACAAACTCCCCACAACCCACGGCCACAGCCCTACGTTTAGACCCGCAGCACTACTACCCCAGTGCACCACCACCATAACCTCTGATCACCAGCAGCCAACCACCAGGAACCACCAAATCAGCCCAAGGGATATCGACGTAGCCTTTGTTTTATACCATAAATCAAGTCAGATCAGTCAGTTAATTTAGATAAATCAATCCATGCATAGTATAAGCATCAGTATGAATAGTTATGATTTTAAGCTTTCAACATGAAAACTTTTATGAAAACCTTATGTTTATTATGTTTATGTTGTGATGGATTTCTTACTGAGTCTTCGACTCATTTTAGTTTATTTCATGTTTTTAACCACCCAGGCGAGGATATGAACACGAGCAGGCAGGCCAGGATTAGAAGGAGCAGTTGATTTAGTTTCAGACCTTCTAGAATAAAATTGCTTTAATGACATTAACGTTATTCTGTTTATTCATTTAAAATTTTTGGAAGACATTTTATTAGACATTTTTCTACAAAATAAATTCTAATTTTATTTATTAAATATGAGATTCTTCCTGGGTTTATTTTATGAAAACACGTGATACTCATAGCCTACCGGAAGAGGGTGTTACAAAGGCATATGGCCATTTGGGTCTAACTTAGTGTTAGCTTTGACCTATGGCCCATTTATGATAAGGCAAGCCTTTCAAGCCCCATCTTTGTGGATCTTGAGGCCTCTCATGACCCCTTAAAATCTAGAACCAATGCCTCCCATCAACTCACACCCAAAGCCCATAAGCCATGCAACGCCCACTCATGGCCTTTTTAAGCCCAACAAGACCAAAGGCCTTATCTTGCATTTTCACATTTGTATTTAAAGCCCACATACACCATACCATTGGTTTCCTCAAGTCCATATTGTACCCCACGCTCCTAAAGATTTCTTTGGACCCAAATTAAGTTTTGAACTTGGGTTAAGAGCATTAATCAATTTCCACATGATTAGTGATTTCTAAAACCATGTTTTAAACTTAATTTCCTTTTAAATTATTTCTCACCTTTTTTATCAGAACCCTATTATTTTTATTATTGTTTTCATCATTCTTAGACTAAATTAGAAGTTTAGTCTTGATCCAACACATGTCATTAGAGGCAAAGACAAGCCATTTTTCATTGCAGCACCTGACCTTGATGAGATAAGGATGTTAGAGGGCACTATTCAGTGCACAAGGATGACACACGACTGGTTTCGGTGGCACTCATTACGCACTTTCCACTTCCACCAATCCCACACCCCTCCATCGTTGTGCCTCTCTTCCCTTACCCCCCTCTTGAAGCCTATAAAACCCCCCTCCACTCCCTCATTTGTCCACACCTCTTCTCCAAGCTTTCTCTTAACATCTTGAGAGCTTCTCATACCATAGTGAGCCATAGAGAGAAACTGAGTGAGGTCTTGAGTGTTCTTGGTAGTTTTTTAGAGTTCTTGTGTTGGGACCTTTAGAGGGCCACGAAAATTGTAAGCTTTCTTGCCCTAGATCTTAGTTTGCATGTTAGGTTTTGCTTTTAAGTATTGAAGTAATTTTTGGTTGAGTTTAGAAAATGTTACCATATTTAAATCAAAACCGAGTCCATTAAGGTTGGATTAAGTGTTTAAATTGTTTTAAGTGGGAATTTTAGCTATGGCACGTCTTAGCATATTTTTATATGAATTATTAATGTCTTATAATGACTTTTGAAGGTTTAAATTTGAGGTTGAAAGCATGTCATAATATGTTTTAATTCTATCTTATGTTGATCATCCAAGCATGCACGATTTTAATTAATGTATGCTCAACTTCTGAAGTTTTGAATTATTTTACTTAGGCATGAAATATGAGCATTTAGAAAACTTTAATCTTAGGACAACATTGATTACAGTCGCTACAATTTTTCCAGACTCAGGCAGTTTTTAAGTTGGCCTCTAACTTACACCTTGATGAGTTATTTATAATATATTGATAAATGCCACATCCATGTTATAATTATCATTTTGAGCATGAAACATCACATTATATGATACATTGAGTACATGACTACTAACTTTCATGACAAGTGAGATTTTCACCATTTTAGCATATTGCATATAAATGTCATTTTCACATAAAAGTTTGCTACATATATATACATGTCATGAACTATATTTTTCAAGCATAGCATGAAAATAATTTTTGTCATGACCCCAACGGCTAGAATGGGGAATTATCCTAGTAGAACTCCTCTGTCCAGTCTGGAGTAAGTAAAAATGGAGTGATAACCTCTGAATTGGCGAAGAATAGTAACATGTTTCGAATGGGTTCTTTTTAAAGAACGCCGAAGCGAAATCAAATGTTATGACACTTAAGACTGATGGGTGTACATGTTACAATCTGATGATGATGTTATGTTATGATATGTTACCAACGCATTGAAAGCGAGTCTACAAAAAACATAATTTCAACATGAGTTGTACTACAGTCACTAATAGGTACTCACAGTGCATATGGAGATATGTGACGATATCATACACTATAATATTAATGTTATGATTAAATGTGAATTGCTAATAATGTTGAAACGTTATGATAAATATATATTTTTGATAGTTAAAGTGAAAAATATTCTCTGTAAGAAAATGTGTCTCAGTTTTCTGAAAATGTTGAGGAATCTGGATGGGAGACATACTAATTTTTCTGCATCGCACGCATTTCAAATTTATGATTTATCATGCATAATTTATCTTTGTACATGTTGGTTGTCTAACTTACTGAGATTTCAAGTAAATATCACTCCTTGTGGACCCATTATCATTTCACTCGGAATGATAGAAGTTGTGTCAAGACCCGACGATGACGGACCAGATGGACCAGTGGATCCAATTGATTGAAGAGGAGCCAGATCTCAACAAAAGACTAGACCTTATCTTGATGTTTATAGCCCTAACCCTTCATGCATTAGAATGCATGAAGCAGATGATTTAGCCATGGAGACTTATTATCAAGAATAATTGTACTAAGATTATGCTACCTTATGATTTGAACTTAATGACATTGGGATGTTTTAGTTTATTTTGCATGAGTTTTATTTACTCACCTTTATTTCGTTGCGGTTATTACATACTGCTAGATGCATTTATAGGATACATTACATATTAATTGTCATGAATGGGGCTATATAACCATGTATTACATGTCCCGACGCTCTAAGTCTTTGTTCCATCCCAAGCGGAGGTTGGGGGCATCACAACTGCTTTATATATACTTAATTGGTCATGTGTTCAATCAAGAATGCATGCCTAGCCCCGAGTAAGACCTGGGGTGTTGCTAACCGGTCGGCACCCTTGGCACTTCGGAACCTTGCAGAGTACGTTACCGAGGAACGAGGGCACCACAAATCTTATCCTCCTGGTGCTTCCATAAATTATAAAATGAAATCCATCCCAATCTCATCGCAAGTCCATACTGGGATTGGGAGAGGTTGTAGTGTCCCTAAAGTATGTTATGATGTCTAATGAAAGTATTCGACATGGGTGATCGAGACCGGGAGAAAAATAGAAAGGCAATACTAAAGTGCAAAGTGGGCATAGTGATAGCATTGCCAGGTGGGCGGATGAGAAATGAGGACTATGTGAGTTGAAAAACTAGGCGAGCAAGGTATCAAGGCAAGCAAAGGCATGGGATGAGGAGTGCAAATGAGCAAGTCAAGCGTCATGTGACGCCCCCAGACCCCACTTGGGATTTGACAGAGACTGAAGCGTCAAGACATGTAACTCAAGGCTACACACCCTCGTTTATGACAATTAACATACAATGCACCTAACATGTTTCTATCAGTATGCAATAATCGCAGCTGAAAAAGTTTGATTTTAAGTAAGATTAAAGCAATTAATGCATGGTACCAACGTAAAATAACTAAGAAATCCTAAAATGTACTTGTTAAAAATCTCCCAATACAAAAGAGGGGTTTAAACCATAAATCTCAAAATACCAAGTTCACAAAATGTAATGGCTTTCATATAGCCAAGCTAAAAGGACCCTATTTGGCTTTATCCTTATCAATAATTTTATGTAGATCCTCAAAAAGCTTAAGTACTACAAAAATAAAGCAATCTATTGCTTCTAGTCTTTCTTCTACGGTCAGCTCCATTGAGTGCCCAGGGCTCTTCAGGGCCTTTTTAATGGTCGAGGGATCTTCCATCTTGCGTTTCCCCATTTTCTTCCCCTAAACCTGTCGCAACTTCTACCATTCCGAGTAAGGAATGGTAGTGGAAACTACCACAATGAGATTTCAAGAAATTTCAGCAAGTTAACCAATAACATACAAGAATGTAATATAAGCATGCAGAGGAAAACCATTAGAATGAATGCATGGACATATACTTGACCCAGAAACCTGTTTCATGCTTGTACTCTTTTCAAAATCATTGACCATGAATCCATGTAACAGAGTTGCAATTTTAAGATATAAAAAGTTCTGTATCCAATTCACATTAGTCACTTATAACAATTTATTCCATGCACAATATGGGTAGACACCTCATAGCTCCGCTATGCATCGTGGGCTCCCTGCTCCCCTAATCCAATTTGATCAACAACATGCAAAGTTTACATGCTACATACGAACATTATCCAAGGGTAGGTTAGAAGCTAACTTACAAATATCCGACATAATGAAAAGTATCACAATCAAGCAAGCTGAAAAGTGTAGGTTTTAAAATATTAGACTTAGTGAAATCATTGTAACCCTAATCCAAGAATGTGTGTGTGGCATGCTAGGGTTTATCCCATTTGGTTCTAGGGTTCTTTTCCTTGCTTTTTGTGAATCTTTATGTGCTCAGGCCTTAAGGGATTGCCCTAGACCAAAAGGTGATCATGCTTATTGACAATGACTTGGTCTTAGTGGATTGCTAGTGTTCATGGTGTATATGTGGTGTGCATACTGTGCATGTGATCATCAACCCCATGGTCGAAATCTCATTGGAAGGAAATACTCACTTTGAAACCCTAATGGTGGTCGTACACCCCAACCTCTTAGAGGTTTTTTTTACTCTCGTGCTTGGCTAGTAAAGGTTTAGTTTCTCATGGCGGAAACCCTAGTTTCTCATGCTTTGATAAAACTCATCATGATTGAACCAACATTCCCATCATCCTCACCACTTGAGACAAGGTAGTGTTACACATCTTGCACTCACCTAAACCGAATCCCTTAGACCAAAGGAAATCCTTGTGAGTGCATGTGTGCTCAAGAGAAGGGAGAAGTGTGAAGGTTTCTCACCATGCAAATCTGCCCAAGGTGGTGTCCAAAGCTCCATCCTATGATCGAGGGTTGGTAGATGTTTGGATGGAAAGAAAGTATAGGCATGTGAGGGGCTTGTTCTTCAAAGGATGGACGAGTTTGAGAGAGAAGGGGGAGGTGAAAAATCTAGAAATGAGACCAAATGACTTTTGGGCATCCTTTGAGGGGTGTAGGCTGCCAGCCCTTTAATGAGGCCTTTAAATACCTTCTCACTTTTCCACACACACACCCACTCTCTCTTCTCATTATTCTAATTGTGGAAACCGAAGGGCCCTTATGCATAGGCGCCATGTAGCATGCCCCTTCCACCATTGGCCAAAACTTCCCTCTTTCCCTCTTCATCATTGCCTTTCTTTGGGAAAACCAAAGACTCTCTAGCATGCTTGACAACTGGCATGTCCCTTACCCTAATCGAAACCCTAAATGGCCCTTGACTTCTTCCTCATGTGGTCTAGGTTCAATGAACCTTCAAGGGCGTGTAGGTCTTTATGGCAGAAACCCTAAATGGGTGTCATCATGTATTCGGGTTTAGGCTTGTACTTGGTTTCCATTTGGCAAGTGGCGTGTGTGTGTATGTTTGCCCTAGCCGACTTTCCATGTTGTCTTCATTCCATAAAGATTCTTCTAGGAGCCTTGAAAGGTGTGTGTTCCTCTTCCCTAAGCATCTCTTCATCTTCCTCATGATTGCCTTCTCCTAGAAGCTCTCATACTATGTGCATGCGTGACATATGGCGAAAATGGTGGTTGGTTACTCTTGATTGGGCATATATCCTCTTTAGCCGAAATCACAGGGTCTCTTAGAGACTTGTGCTTCAAATTTTTTATGTCTCACATGCACCCCTTCATCATTGCAAATCTCCTAGGAACTCACATGCATAAGTGCATGGCTGGCGTGTGGCTCTTAGGGTTCGAATCTCTCTTTTCTCTCTCTCTTTCTCCCCCTTCTTCTAACATCAAGTCTAGATTCATGGAGCCTTAAAGACAGGCTTACATGTTGGCCATGTGGCGTATTGGTAAGTGAGATGGGTGTGTGCCCTAAGTTTGTCGAGCCTTGTCTTCCTCTATCACTTTGGCTTCTTCTAGAAGCCATCTAACATGCTTGGCAAGTGGCAAGACATGGCCAAATCGAGATGCCCCTTCTCTAAGTCACAATGACTGAGCTTAGGGAATCTAAAGGTCACTATCTCCTTCTCGGTGCCTCCCTCATTGCTCAAAACCCTAATTAGGGTTTCTAAACCCTAGGCCTTCTAGTGGCCGAATGTCACTTGGTCCTTTGGGCCTCTATTGTGGGCTTGGGTGCCTAATGCACTGGCAATAGGATGGGACCCATGTCCCTCACTAAAAGCTCACCTCATCAATCCTATTGGGTCAATTTCTACTAAGGCTAAAGGTATTGAAAATAATAGGCGAGGACATGGCTAAGTCTGGGTCGTCACATGTCACAATGGGCAAGCAACAAACAAGGCAACCAAAGAGATGAGCATTCTATGTCGAGCAAGTGAAGGGCGTGCTAAAGATACACACAGCGGGGGAAGCCCAGAAAAAATAAAGGCATTAAGGTGAGTAATGGGTAAGCAACAAATCGGGTGAGCAACGTGTAGCCCAAAAGTAGTTTTGAGTGAGTAACAGACAATATAGTATAAGAACTGGAATGTGCAAAGATAGCATTGGAGTATGTAGAAAGTAGCAGTTAAGTTATCGATGTATGTACCCAACAATGATATTTCTACTAGAGTACGCATGGGAGAAGAGGAGTACAGACTCGAATATCATGTGTCAGACCACACAATCTAGCCTAACGTTGTGTGGGCAATTTTCATAGGCAGTAGACTGAGCTTCTATTTCCAAGGAGAACTATAGTGACGTGCAGGACTTGTCCACTCAATCAACTCAGCTCCTGCCACCCTTCATCCAGCATACACTTGGATTATTGAGATTGGCAGACTTCATCAACCAATTGGAGATGAGAGTTATTAGGCCCATGATGGATTGGACTATCCATATAAGAAATATTTTGCTATCATTCCTTATCTCACATTGAGATCCCCTAGGAGAAGGAGGCTAAGCTCGGGGTCTTCTATGAACAAAGAGGCTAGCATCTTCAGCACAACACTCGATGATAACTTGATGTTAAGGTTGGTTCTTTCTTACAACAACGATAGTAATGTTGGGTAATGTGTGATGCCCCCAAACTCTGCTTGGGATTTGACGGAGTTTGAAGCATTGGGACGTGCAATACAAGGTCACATACCCCCGTTCATGACAGTTAAGTATACAATGCACCTAGCATGCATCTAACAGTATGTAGTATTCGCAACGGATAATTGTTTTCTCTGAGCAATACTTAATGTATCAAAATGCTAATCCCAAAATATAATCATATACCATTCATATCCAAAAATTCAAAAGTGACATCACTAATCCAATCAATCTGTAGACATAATAATATAGTACTAAAGTATTAACTCCTTAGTTACAGATAAACGTAAAGCTAATCTAAGCGCCAAGCCGCTCACGTAACTCAGCTATCAGCTTCCCAAAATAATTTCCAAAAACTCAACGATTTACTCCATAAGCTCGCTGAGGGTCCTCCTCGACCTATTCAACATCGTCCAGTCTGCTATGCATTATTTCTCCATTGCCTGACACATTGTTTACCATTCTGGGGGAAATGGTAATTGGGACTACTATAGTGAGATTTATAAAATCTCAGCAAGTAAAGCTCCTAAGGTACCAACAATATGAATAAGCATGCATGACATGTATGCTTCATGACGTGGACTTACACATGTGTGACATGACTTGAAAATAACTTGACTTGATATGAAAATATCATGACTTGACATGACCATGGCATGTTTGCTTGTATAAACTGAATTCATGCATTCTAACTAAGAATAGGAGTACTCAGGTAGCCTTCACACTGAGTACCCTTTATATTAAGGTAGATTTTACTCCTACACCGTAGTACCCAACATCACATATGTCTTCACCGCAGTACCAGACAGATCATATACTCCTTGAACATAATACAATTTAGCTTGATAAATGGTAATCATGACATGTGATAGATATTCATGATCGATGCTTATAATAACATGGCATGACATAACATTATGAATAGGACAATCGTAATATCACTATAACATGGCATGACATAACATTGCAATAATAGCAATCATATAACCAAAATAACATGACATGGTATAACATAGTAACCATAACAATCATATGACTAAAACAACATTTCATGGCATAACATTGTAACCAAAACAATCATACCACTAGAAATAACATGGCATGGCAAAACAATATGATCATAACAATCATATAACTAACATAACATGACATGTAACAAATAATCATGTAAATCGGTTAACAGTGTAATAGATGACATGGCATGGCATGTTATAAAAAATTAAAATAGGCATAAATGAACATGAATATAATCAATGAAATCCTACCACCGTATATACGTAAAAATACCGAAAGTTAGAAGCTAACTTACAGAATGTCGTATAAAATGTATGCGCAGAGTAAAAAGAACGTAAGCTAAAATGAGATCATTTCTAGGGTAATAATATCTCATTTAGTCCTCATAAAAATAAAATTTACTAAATTAGTGCCAAATTTGCAAAGTTACCCCCTAAATTTTGAGAAATTACAAATTTGCTCCTAAACTTAAAGAAGTTGCAAATGAACTCTAAAACTTATCGAAAGTTACATGACTTAGAATTTCATCCTAAATTTACATGACTTAGAAATTTCATTCTAAATCCAAATATGAACTTAGAATTTTTAAAAACTAAACCTAACTATGAAAACTCCTCTTGGCCGATTCACTCCTAGGCTAAAATCCATGATTTTGTTGTCACTTGGTCAATTAACACGCTAACACGCTTAAACCAAATATAATAACTCTAAAGAATCACATCCTTAGTTCTAAAACCATACCAAGACACTAAATCATACATCTCATAAAAACCTAAACTCACCATTTCAAAGAATAACCTAAAACATCAAGATTAGATTGAACCAAACCTAATCTTGGTGTTCTTGGTCTAATAATTTCATATCAACTCCAAGGACTCCAAAAGCCAATAAATCTAATCTTATAACATGTTCATAAATCAAAACTAGGTGATAGCATGCTTGACTAACTTCAAAAGTTACAAAACACAACATGTGACAATTCGGTTTACATGAAAACATTGAAACGAAGTATGCATGCTTTTGGACTTGAAACCTAGTGACTAGATCCTTGTTTTTCATGCAATAAATCTTGAAATAACACAACCATATACCTCATATTCAAGTTCTAACTAGATCTAAACATTAAATCAAGCATGTCATAGCAAATAATCCATTAAAACAACCATTACACCCGAAAGCCTCTAGCTCATGCTTAAAATCAAACTCTTGCATGTTCTTCAACAATCCAATCAAAGATCTAAAAAATACATTCTTAATCGATAGATCAAGGCTACAAAACACAATATTTACAAAAATCATAACAATTGAGTCAAGATCTTAAGGCTAAAATCACAACTTAAACCAAACAAAACTCACTTTGAACCAATCGGTTTCTACCACTTCAAAAATCATGCAAAATCATTTTATAAAATCCTTAAATGCTTAAAATCAAGCCATTAACTTCATAAAATCAATATATAGACAACGTTTCATCTAAATAACACAAAACTCCCAAGGTTCATCAACAATCATCCAAACCGAACCCTTTCACCATCAACACCAACTTTCATCCAGCAAATCTCCAAATAAGTTTAACCAACACACTCCCAAGTAAACTTGACTCATTACTAAACAAAATCGAAAAGAGTGGAGCTAAAAAAATACTTACAAAAGCTGGAACCAAGCAAGAACACAAGCTGCTAGAAAATTCCCTCTAGCTCTCTCTCAATTTTTCTCTGAAAATGGATGAAAAAGTGCAAGTGTGGGGAAGCAAATAAAGGTGGTGTGGGCTATAGATTGGGGGTGAGTTGGTGGTTTAATGAATGAAAATTGAGGTGAGGATTGCTTGTGAAAAGAGAAGAGAAAAAGCTTATGGGAGTGGAGACTTGATGGGTTGTCGAGTGGGTGAAATGGAGGGGCTAATTTGTTGCTTGTTTGAATTGGTATAAATGGCACTATTCATGTAAAAAAATGAGGTGTCATGGTAGCCAATGGATGGCCTTGTAAGAGGTGTAAACTTGTGGAGGAAGCTTGGTGAAACAAGCTAGTTTCAGTGGGACTAAAATGGGGCTAACCGAATGCATCCATTTGAGTTCCATTTGAGGTTTCGGTTGGGGTTTGGTTTCTGTGATGCCCCCAAATTCCGCTTGGGATCAGACGAACATTTGAAGTTTCGAGACATGCAACACAAGGTTACTTGCCCCCGTTCATGACATATAAGATGCAATGTTCCTAACATGCATCTAGCATTATGCAATATTCGCAGCGGATAATTTTTTTTTTCTTTAGCAATACTATGCACCGAACTGAAATATCTCAAATACTTAAAACATACTTCATACTTAACGACATACTAAACAACTAAGATCACAATAATAGTCCATATGGTTGTGATCAAAAGAGTGCTGGAGATTGAACTCCATAAATACAAGTAGTAATTTGAGATAACCACTGTACTACCATCTACGTCGCACCGTCGCTTAGTCGACCATTTCTAGTTGGTCGATTCCCGGTTCTCCTTTAGATCCTGTAACAAAATCTACCACTCGGGGAGAATGGTAGTTGGGACTACCACAATGAGATTTGATTACAAATCTCAGCAAGTTAACAGGAAACTTCCACACATGTTAATGATGCATGCATGGCAGTAAAAGCATGAATGCATAATCAAATCATAAGTAATCATAGCATAACTTGACATACAACATAACATAACTGGCATAACTTAAATTGAAACTGAAACTTAGCATGAACGTGACTTAAAACATAACATGGACTTGAAACATAGCATGAACGTGAACTTGAAACATAACATAGCATGAACGTGAACATAACATAACATGAACTTGAAATATATTATTGTCTCATAGGGTCACCATGATAGAGTAGTCTTATCTCATGGGATTATTGTGACGCCCCCAAATTCCGCTTGGGATCGGACGGACGTTTGAAGCGTCGAGACATGCAACACAAGGTTACTTGCCCCCGTTCATGACATATAAGATGCAATATTCCTAACATGCATCTAGCATTATGCAATATTCGCAGCGGATAACTTTTTTTTTCTTCAGCAATACTATGCACCAAACTGAAATATCCCAAATACTTAAAACATTCTTCATACATAATGACATACTCAAAAACTGATATCACAACACTAGTCTGAAATGGTTGTGATCAAAAGAGTGATGGAGATTGAACTCCACAAATACAAGTAGTAATCTGAGGTAACTACTGTACTAACACCTACATCGCATCGTCGCTTAGGTGACCGTTTCCAGTTGGTCGATTCCCGATTCTCCTTCAGATCCTGTAAAAGACCTACCATTCGGGGGGAATGGTAGTTGGGACTACCACAGTGAGATTTGATTACAAATCTCAGCAAGTTAACAGGAAACTTCCACACAGGTTAATGATGCATGCATGGCAGTAAAAGCATGAATGCAAAATCAAATCATAAGTAATCATGGCATAACTTGACATACAACATAACATAACTGGCATAACTTAAACTGAAACTGAAGCTTAGCATGAACGTGACTTGAAACATAACATGGACTTGAAACATAGCATAAACATGAACATGCATAATTTGAACTTGAACTTGAGCATGACATAACATAAATGTGAACTTGGAACATAACGTAAACGTGAACATAACATAACATGAACTTTGGAACATAACGTGAATGTGAATATAACATAACATGAACTTGAAACATATTCTTGTCTCATGGGATTACCATGATTGCGTGAACGTAAACTTGAACGTAACATAACGTGAAACATGACTTGAACTTGGAATCTTATTCAATAAACTTAATCATTAACGTGACCATATGGGTGCTACACAGGTCCCCTTGAGCCGTGTGTCCCTGCCGATTACCGCATCACATCACAGGTTTCTATACCAGCTGTGAGTGCGTTAATACGTACTCCACAGTTGTTGTGGCCCCACGTATTCTACGTGTCACAATTGCTGTGTCTCACGTAGTGTATGCTCCACAGTTGTTGTGGCCCCATACTTCATGCTCCACAGTTGTTGTGGCCCCATGACTTATCTGTTTGTGCCACACTTGCTGTGGACACACGTAACATAATGTGTGGCACCATCGGCGTTAGTGCCTGGCGCGCTCCGGTGACCAGCTAATTAGGCCCCATTCGCAACCTGTTGACTGTACTTCGTCAACCCAGGGAATTTCACACCTATTTAGACACTCCAGCGTGAACAAAGGAGTTCCACTAGGATATTACCCCATCCTAGCGCTTAGGGTCGTGATTGACATGAATGACTTAACTGGCAGACATGACATACTTCGAGACATAAATGTAACAGAGAACATTTCATAACATGTCATACATGTAACATACAACATTTCGTAACATGGCATACCATATAACAGACAACATTTCTTAACATGGCGTAACATGTGACAATGAATATTACATGACAAGAAATACATGTAACAGATGGCATACTTAACTTAACATGACATACTTGCAGTGTATAGCATGTATAGCAATACGTGACAGAATATCTTGTGTAACAGATGAATAATTCATGACAGAATAAATTCTGTGTAATAGATAAATATGAAATGACTTGGCATGGCACATATGATAACATGCATACATACAATTTAGTTCCCTTACTTATCACACATACATATTAAATTGATAGTAAGTTAAAAGCTAACTTACCTCGATCTTCGCGCTTCGAGACAAAACTCAAGTGCGATCACGGGAAACTGAAAGTAGTGATTTCTAAAAATTAGAACTTAATCACTAACAATTAGGAATATAGGAAAAATATCAACTTAGAGTAAAATTACCATTTTACCCTCTACATGTGGGAAAATGACCATTTTACCCCTAACATAAGGATTTTGCATCCTAACTCCATAAATCACCAAAATTTACATACCTTATGTAAATTTTGTCCTAAGCTCAAAAATCAATTCAGAAAAATTTAAAACTAAACACAACCATCAAAACTCTATATGGCCGAAGCTTACAAGGCTATTTTCTTTGCTTTTTGTTGTAATTCTTTCAAATCTAGAAACTCATGATTAAACCAAAATTTTTCTTCTACCACACTCATAACATATTCTTAAGAACAATCATGTTTTGAATCATGAACAAAAGTCATCAAAATCACTAAAACCTACTTGAAACTTTTTGGTTTCTCTTCAAAGTTCAAAACAGAATTTTGTTTCTAACTTGTTTTGATCAACCTCTTGATCCATGACTTATAAAGAAGTGATCTTCAAACCAAAACATCACATGGTTCAAAAAGGTGTCCTAAAACAGATCCAAGCTTCAAACTCAAGATCACATGGGTAAACATCAACCAAAACATAAATTTAGCCAAGAACATCATCACTTTGGCCTAACCGAATATCTCCTTCCATAAAATTTCATATGTTCGAAACTAACATCAAATATCTTCAAAATAACATTCTAACATGTATATAAGATGCTTAGGATCTTCCAATAAAAATATCAAAGCCATTGGAATAAGATTAAACCATAAAAGATTTAAACTTTCTCAAAACAGAAACTGTTTTTCCTCTTCCAGTTTCTAAGTTTCTAGACCTAAGAAAATATTTCACCAAAACTTTTAATCATGCAACAAATCCTCAACCAATAATCATATACACATGTTAACAGTACTCCATAAAAATTTCGGACCAAGATCTATTCATTAGCTTGGTCAAAAACTCCAAAATATAACACACTCTCCAGTTTATCGCCCAGAATGACCTTTCTGGGGTCTAAACAACTTTTTACCAATCAAATGATCTCCAAATGGAACAAATAAGATATCCACGTAAACTAGACTCCAAAAGAAACAACTTTCATGAAGGAAACGTTGCGAGGAAACACTTACAAAAGCTTCGAAACAGGCATTCAAAAGAGGTACGAAAAACTGTCCGAGAGTGTCTTTTGTGTTCTATGAAGGAAAAGTGTAAAGGAGAGTTGCTTTTTCGTGGGAAGTGGACTGAAGAGCTTCTTACACAAGCTATGTAAAGTGATAGGACTGAAGGAATGGTTGAGTGTTGGCCTTTTCTTCTCATAAAAATCAGACCAAGATCTTTTCTTAAGGTGGAGTGTAAGAGTGAATGAGTGAGGTGGCCCTTTAGCTATGTCTTTCAAGAACCTTCTAGGCTCTTCTTGTACAGATCTGGCCAGCCAAGTGGGGGTACAAAACTTAGCCATGAAGCAATCCTATGGTGACCAAATTCGTGGGCCTTAAAGGGCCTAAACCGAATGGGCCTAAAATTTGGGGTTTAAAGAGGGTTTGGGTTGCTATCAAGCCCAAATCCAATATCACTTGGCCCAATCAATTTTTCAAGGTTAACAAGGTTGGATAATGATGTTCTAACACAAATTTGAAGGATTAATAGCATGTGGAAGTGATTTAATCAAGTGATTAAACACAATGCTAGAAATCGGATTAGAAAATGTTTAGAGGCCAACTTTAGGGTTTTGGGGAAACCGTTTAGGGTTTCGATTTCAACCATGCTTTTGGGCTTTCGATTGGATTCCCACCATTTAGAATTTCACTAGGATTGAAAACCTCTTTGATCTGGCACAATTTGGTTGAGCAGATGAAACAAAGTTTTGCTTAAGCGACATGATCTCACACCTTGATTCCTTCAAATCCAACAAACGTTCCTTATGGTGCCAAGTGTCTAAAATTATTCACTAAGTGTGGCTAAGATCTTGCCAAGTGTCCAAATAAAACTTCTCTAATCCAATTTGGACATTCCACACTGTGATTTCGAAACACTGCAATTGGTGCGCTTACCGAGGTTACTATTCACTTCGAAAAAGTGAATCATAAACTTAGTACTAAAAATTCCTAAATATTCATATTAACCTACAGTGAAAATATTATACCGAAATTCAACCTCGAAGTGCCCCTAAAAATAATTTCACAATTCTCAACAGACGTTTCGTCCAAAATTATGAAAATAGGCTATTGTGCCATAAAATCCTAAATAATCCACCGAGTCTAATGGCGTAGACCATAATGCATTCTGACACTTCTAACCACCTCAAATAAATAAAACTCATATTTCTAGCAGCATAGTGAGTGATAACACTGACTATGTTGACAGACTAAAACCTATGCAATAGGTCGATTCGTAAAAACTTATGGGGTTTTCACGAGAGTCCTAAAGTCAAAAGAAATTCCGCCAATGAATTTCTAGCGGGCTGTTACATCCTCCCCTCCTAAAAAAAAGATTTCGTCCTCGAAATCGACGTAAGTACAAACATAAAATACGCTCAGAAGGAAAAGTTGCTTACCAACGTATTGCCATCACTGGATGCCTCAACATGCCCAAGGAGCAGGTCTCGTTCTTCTTTAGGTATCGCCTTCTTCTCGTAGTCAACACTATTCTAATCTATAACCATCACATGGTTATACAAAATAACTATCACTATAACATTAGGGTATAACAATCCCAAATGTTACTGCCTAAATTTAATGACTTCTAGGCTGACCTTTTAGTATACTAAATCCTTGCTTAAAAGAAATCACTATTCAAAGAATTATCCACAACGTGTATATATATCTTCCATTCTTAACTCTCTTTCTCTCAAATCATATCAATTTGTACTGGAGTTCTTCCACAAGGTAGGTCAAGTCGTACCAGCATACTCTCTAAATCTAAAACTTCAAGTATTCATGCAGTTCATTTTGGAAGAATTTAATCCGTACACAACTGAAATCACATTCTCTATTTCCTCAAGGAATTCCATCTGTCTTGGACTAGCTTACTTCTTCATAATCAAAATGAAATGTTCCTCCTCCTAGATGGTACCTCGATAAACGATCAGCTATTAACCTTAACTCAAGACTTTCTCTCTTATGATTGACATAGCTCTTCTATCCATCATGAGCTGCCTCTTATTCTGACTCTAATCCAAAGAATTTGATCATACTGTTCACGTAAATCCTTAAGACAAGATTTTACTCCCCATATAAATATCTCCAATATAAGGGCAGTCTAGGTTTCCACAAACACGATGTTTTGCCAAAAACCATTTATTCGCGATTGGATAAAACTATTATCATAAGTGAATCCTACTAAAGCCAAAGCTTATCTCACACATTGTACTCTTCCGAACACAATTTTCATTGTAACCTTCGAATCACAACAAACTCCAAATACTTGGGATACTAATTCATCAACCTTGAATATACTTCCTCGTACTACTAAAAGGTATTCCATATCTGCACTGGTATGAATGGAAATACTCTTAATAAGAAATGTTACTCTTATCACCTAGTAACAATTCAGAGTACGAACTAAACTCTCGTGCAATACCACAATCACTAAAAATAGGGCCTCGCTTGAATCAAACTGTGTACAAGTTATAAACCTCAATGATTTAACTTACCCAAAGTATCAATAATGCAATAGTACCATCAATTGCAATCTAATCAACCTTAAATAAGCTTAACAATACAGAGGTCTTAGAAAAATACCAGTAACGGCGCCAACTCCTTTAGTTCCTGGGGCGTCAGCATCTGCGTCTCTAGAAGTACCTGCATACACTTAAGCTAGTACTGGAGGTCGTGGCTTTGGTTTGGAATCTCCAATGGGAACAGTTCCATTTCTCTGGCCTCTTTTAGGACAATTTCTGATCAAGTGCTCAAGTTGGCCACATCTGAAACAGAGTCCTTGGGTAAGTTTGCACTTGCCTCCATGATTCTTTCCGGACATCCCACATATTGGGTACGTGGTCAGTATTGAGCTACCAGTCTCGATGCCTTCTCCCTTATCTGGTCCAGTAGACATCTTCTTCATTTCTAGATTTTCTTCAGTAGCATACAATGAAATTCTCTTTCATTCGGTATTGATCTGGATGGCTAGACCTCTTTGCTCAGTCTCTGCTATCGTGGCCACGTTTACTAACTCTTGGTAATTCTTTATTCTTAGGCAAGCTACTTGGCTACGGATCCATGGCTAAAGTCCAGCTTGAAACTTTCTTGCCTGCATCCTTTGAGTAGAAATCAAGTGTGGTGCAAACCTTCCTAACACCATAAACTTAGCAGCATACTGCTCTACGGTCAAACTACCTTGAGTTAAAGTCACGAACTCCTACGCCTTTAGCTGTTTGATAGAATCTGGGAAGAATCCGTTGTCAACTCTTCCTTAAATCTCTTCCAAGATAATGCATCCAAACTTCCTAGTTCCCTAACTAGAAGTTGCCTTTGTGTATCCTACCATATTCCAGCTTCTCCTTAGAATAGGTATACAACATATAGAACCTTCTGGTCCTCAGTACATCCACAGATCTCGTCTGTCCTTTTGAGATCCATAATCCATTTCTCGGCTTTTAGTGGCTCTTCATTACCAGAAAAGTTTGGATAACGATGGATCAAGAACTTCTCACACAGACAATCCCTGACTTCGAGTCTGGGTACATGTGCTTGCTGATGTTGCTGTTGTCTAAGCATGTCAGTCAGCAAACGTACGGCTTCAGCTAATCCTCCATCCATCGGGGAATTCTGATTATCCTAATTTGTAACTCCCTCAGGGTTTTGAGGTATCCTACCTCGAGTCATGTCACTTCCTAAATCACACGAGTACACATGTTACAATCACATACTATCTCTTATACTTCAAGAAATTCAAGCCTAATGAAGACTAAAATTCCAAGCCTAATATTTGGTGCATTTCCTAAGGACATGTGGATTTAAACCCAGAGACGTATTGCTCTGATACCACCCTGTGACGCCCCCAAATTCCGCTTGGGATCGGACGGACGTTTGAAGCGTCGAGACATGCAACACAAGGTTACTTGCCCCCGTTCATGACATATAAGATGCAATATTCCTAACATGCATCTAGCATTATGCAATATTCGCAGCGGATAATTTTTTTTTCTTCAGCAATACTATGCACCAAACTGAAATATCCCAAATACTTAAAACATTCTTCATACATAATGACATACTCAAAAACTGATATCACAACACTAGTCCGAAATGGTTGTGATCAAAAGAGTGATGGAGATTGAACTCCACAAATACAAGTAGTAATCTGAGGTAACTACTGTACTAACACCTACATCGCATCGTCGCTTAGGTGACCGTTTCCAGTTGGTCGATTCCCGATTCTCCTTCAGATCCTGTAAAAGACCTACCATTCGGGGGGAATGGTAGTTGGGACTACCACAGTGAGATTTGATTACAAATCTCAGCAAGTTAACAGGAAACTTCCACACAGGTTAATGATGCATGCATGGCAGTAAAAGCATGAATGCAAAATCAAATCATAAGTAATCATGGCATAACTTGACATACAACATAACATAACTGGCATAACTTAAACTGAAACTGAAGCTTAGCATGAACGTGACTTGAAACATAACATGGACTTGAAACATAGCATAAACATGAACATGCATAATTTGAACTTGAACTTGAGCATAACATAACATAAATGTGAACTTGGAACATAACGTAAACGTGAACATAACATAACATGAACTTGGAACATAACGTGAATGTGAATATAACATAACATGAACTTGAAACATATTCTTGTCTCATGGGATTACCATGATTGCGTGAACGTAAACTTGAACGTAACATAACGTGAAACATGACTTGAACTTGGAATCTTATTCAATAAACTTAATCATTAACGTGACCATATGGGTGCTACACAGGTCCCCTTGAGCCGTGTGTCCCTGCCGATTACCGCATCACATCACAGGTTTCTATACCAGCTGTGAGTGCGTTAATACGTACTCCACAGTTGTTGTGGCCCCACGTATTCTACGTGTCACAATTGCTGTGTCTCACGTAGTGTATGCTCCACAGTTGTTGTGGCCCCATACTTCATGCTCCACAGTTGTTGTGGCCCCATGACTTATCTGTTTGTGCCACACTTGCTGTGGACACACATAACATAATGTGTGGCACCATCGGCGTTAGTGCCTGGCGCGCTCCGGTGACCAGCTAATTAGGCCCCATTCGCAACCTGTTGACTGTACTTCGTCAACCCAGGGAATTTCACACCTATTTAGACACTCCAGCGTGAACAAAGGAGTTCCACTAGGATATTACCCCATCCTAGCGCTTAGGGTCGTGATTGACATGAATGACTTAACTGGCAGACATGACATACTTCGAGACATAAATGTAACAGAGAACATTTCATAACATGTCATACATGTAACATACAACATTTCGTAACATGGCATACCATATAACAGACAACATTTCTTAACATGGCGTAACATGTGACAATGAATATTACATGACAAGAAATACATGTAACAGATGGCATACTTAACATGACATACTTGCAATGTATAGCATGTATAGCAATACGTGACAGAATATCTTGTGTAACAGATGAATAATTCATGACAGAATAAATTCTGTGTAATAGATAAATATGAAATGACTTGGCATGGCACATATGATAACATGCATACATACAATTTAGTTCCCTTACTTATCACACATACACATTAAATTGATAGTAAGTTAAAAGCTAACTTACCTCGATCTTCGCGCTTCGAGACAAAACTCAAGTGCGATCACGGGAAACTGAAAGTAGTGATTTCTAAAAATTAGAACTTAATCACTAACAATTAGGAATATAGAAAAATATCAACTTAGAGTAAAATTACCATTTTACCCTCTACATGTGGGAAAATGACCATTTTACCCCTAACATAAGGATTTTGCATCCTAACTCCATAAATCACCAAAATTTACATACCTTATGTAAATTTTGTCCTAAGCTCAAAAATCAATTCAGAAAAATTTAAAACTAAACACAACCATCAAAACTCTATATGGCCGAAGCTTACAAGGCTATTTTCTTTGCTTTTTGTTGTAATTCTTTCAAATCTAGAAACTCATGATTAAACCAAAATTTTTCTTCTACCACACTCATAACATATTCTTAAGAACAATCATGTTTTGAATCATGAACAAAAGTCATCAAAATCACTAAAACCATACTTGAAACTTTTTGGTTTCTCTTCAAAGTTCAAAACAGAATTTTGTTTCTAACTTGTTTTGATCAACCTCTTGATCCATGACTTATAAAGAAGTGATCTTCAAACCAAAACATCACATGGTTCAAAAAGGTGTCCTAAAACAGATCCAAGCTTCAAACTCAAGATCACATGGGTAAACATCAACCAAAACATAAATTTAGCCAAGAACATCATCACTTTGGCCTAACCGAATATCTCCTTCCATAAAATTTCATATGTTCGAAACTAACATCAAATATCTTCAAAATAACATTCTAACATGTATATAAGATGCTTAGGATCTTCCAATAAAAATATCAAAGCCATTGGAATAAGATTAAACCATAAAAGATTTAAACTTTCTCAAAACAGAAACTGTTTTTCCTCTTCCAGTTTCTAAGTTTCTAGACCTAAGAAAATATTTCACCAAAACTTTTAATCATGCAACAAATCCTCAACAAATAATCATATACACATGTTAGCAGTACTCCATAAAAATTTCGGACCAAGATCTATTCATTAGCTTGGTCAAAAACTCCGAAATATAACACACTCTCCAGTTTATCGCCCAGAATGACCTTTCTGGGGTCTAAACAACTTTTTACCAATCAAATGATCTCCAAATGGAACAAATAAGATATCCATGTAAACTAGACTCCAAAAGAAACAACTTTCATGAAGGTAACGTTGCGAGGAAACACTTACAAAAGCTTCGAAACAGGCATTCAAAAGAGGTACGAAAAACTGTCCGAGAGTGTCTTTTGTGTTCTATGAAGGAAAAGTGTAAAGGAGAGTTGCTTTTTCGTGGGAAGTGGACTGAAGAGCTTCTTACACAAGCTATGTAAAGTGATAGGACTGAAGGAATGGTTGAGTGTTGGCCTTTTCTTCTCATAAAAATCAGACCAAGATCTTTTCTTAAGGTGGAGTGTAAGAGTGAATGAGTGAGGTGGCCCTTTAGCTATGTCTTTCAAGAACCTTCTAGGCTCTTCTTGTACAGATCTGGCCAGCCAAGTGGGGGTACAAAACTTAGCCATGAAGCAATCCTATGGTGACCAAATTCGTGGGCCTTAAAGGGCCTAAACCGAATGGGCCTAAAATTTGGGGTTTAAAGAGGGTTTGGGTTGCTATCAAGCCCAAATCCAATATCACTTGGCCCAATCAATTTTTCAAGGTTAACAAGGTTGGATAATGATGTTCTAACACAAATTTGAAGGATTAATAGCATGTGGAAGTGATTTAATCAAGTGATTAAACACAATGCTAGAAATCGGATTAGAAAATGTTTAGAGGCCAACTTTAGGGTTTTGGGGAAACCGTTTAGGGTTTCGATTTCAACCATGCTTTTGGGCTTTCGATTGGATTCCCACCATTTAGAATTTCACTAGGATTGAAAACCTCTTTGATCTGGCACAATTTGGTTGAGCAGATGAAACAAAGTTTTGCTTAAGCGACATGATCTCACACCTTGATTCCTTCAAATCCAACAAACGTTCCTTATGGTGCCAAGTGTCTAAAATTATTCACTAAGTGTGGCTAAGATCTTGCCAAGTGTCCAAATAAAACTTCTCTAATCCAATTTGGACATTCCACACTGTGATTTCGAAACACTGCAATTGGTGCGCTTACCGAGGTTACTATTCACTTCGAAAAAGTGAATCATAAACTTAACACTAAAAATTCCTAAATATTCATATTAACCTACAGTGAAAATATTATACCGAAATTCAACCTCGAAGTGCCCCTAAAAATAATTTCACAATTCTCAACAGACGTTTCGTCCGGAATTATGAAAATAGGCTATTGTGCCATAAAATCCTAAATAATCCACCGAGTCTAATGGCATAGACCATAATGCATTCTGACACTTCTAACCACCTCAAATAAATAAAACTCATATTTCTAGCAGCATAGTGAGTGATAACACTGACTATGTTGACAGACTAAAACCTATGCAATAGGTCGATTCGTAAAAACTTATGGGGTTTTCACGAGAGTCCTAAAGTCAAAAGAAATTCCGCCAATGAATTTCTAGCGGGCTGTTACAATTATCATGATTGCGTGAACATAAACTTGAACATAACATAACGTGAAACGTGACTTGAACATGAAATACATGAATTTAGAATCTTATTCAATAGACTCAATTAATAAAGTGACTATATGGGTGCTACACGGGTCCCCTTGAGTCGTGTGTCCCTGCCGATTACCGCATCACAATACAGGCGTCTATACCAGCTATGAGTGCGTTAATACGTAATCCATAGTTGTTGTGGCCCCACGTATTCTATGTGTCACAATTGTTGTGTCTCACGTAGTGTATGCTCCACAGTTGTTGTGGCCCCATGACTTATTTGTTTGTGCCACACTTGCTGTGGACACACGTAACATAATATGTGGCACCATCGGCGTTAGTGCCTAGCGCACTACGGTGACCAGCTAATTAGGCCCCATTCGCAACCTATTGACTGTACTTCGTCAACCCAGAGAATTTCACACCTATTTAGATACTCTAGCATGAACAAAGGAGTTCCACTAGGATATTACCTTATCCTAGCGCTTAGGGTCGTGATTGACATGAATAACTTAACTAGCATACATGACATTTCGTAACGTGACGTAACATGAACGTGACATAAAAGACAGAAGTCCTGACGTAGCATAACGTGACATGAACGTAAGATGACAGACATGACATACTTCAAGACATAAATATAACAGAGAACATTTCATAACATGGCATACATGTAACATGCAACATTTCGTAACATAGCATACCATATAACAGACAATATTTCTTAACATGGTGTAACATGTGACAGCGAATATTAAGTGACATAAAATACATGTAATACATGGCATACTTAACTTAACATGACATACTTGCAATGTATAGTAATGTATAGCAATACGTGACAGAATATCTTGTGTAACAGATGAATAATTCATGACAAAATAAATTATGTGTAACAGATAAATATGTAATGACTTGGCATGGCACATATGATAACATGCATACATACAATTTAGTTCACTTACTTATCACTCATACACATTAAACTGATAGTAAGTTAAAAGCTAACTTACTTCGATCTTCGCGCTTCTAGACAAAACTCAAGTGCGATCATGAGAAATTGAAAGTAGTGATTTCTAAAAATTAGAAGTTAATCACTAACAATTAGGAATATGGAAAAATATCAACTTAGAGTAAAATTACAATTTTACCCCTAACTTAAGGATTTTGCATCCTAACTCCAAAAATCACCAAAATTTACATACCTTATGTAGATTTTGTCCTAAGTTCAAATATCAATTCAGAAAAATTTAAAACTAAACACAACTATTAAAACTCTATAGGGCCGAAATTTACAAAGGCTATTTCCTTTGATTTTTGTTATAATTCTTTCAAATCTCAAAATTCATGATTAAACCAAAATTTTTCTTCTACTATACTCATAACATATTCCTAAGAATAATCATGTTTTGAATCATGAACAAAAGTCATCAAAATCACTAAAACCATACTTGAACTTTTCGGGTTTTCTTTTAAGTTCAAAACAGAATTTTGTTTCTAACTTGTTTTGATCAAACTCTTGATCCATGACTTACAAAGAAGTGATCTTCAAACCAAAACATCACATGGTTTAAAAAGGTGTCCTAAAACATATCCAAGCATCAAACTCAAGATCACATGGTTAAACATCACCCAAAACATAAATTTAGCCAAGAACATCATCACTTTGGCCTAACCGTCTATCTCATTGCATAAAATTTTATATCTTCGAAACTAACATCAAATATCTTCAAAATAACATTCTTACATGTATATAAGAGGCTTAGGATCTTCCAATAAAAATATCAAAGCCATTGGAATAAACTTAAACCATCAAAGATTTAAACTTTCTCAAAACAGAAACTGTTTTTCCTCTTCCAGTTTCTAAGTTTCTAGACCTAAGAAAATATTTTACTAAAACTTTTAATTATGCAACAAATCCTCAACCAATAATCATATACACATGTTAACAGTACTCCATAAAAGTTTCGGACCAAGATCTAATCATTAGCTTGGTCAAAAACTCCAAAAAAGAACACACTCTCCAGTTTATTGCCCAGAATGACCTTTCTGGGTTATAAACAACTTTTTCCAATCAAATGATCTCCCAATGGAATAAATAAGATATTCACATAAACTAGACTCCAAAAAAAACAACTTTTATGAAGGAAACTTGGCGAGAAAACACTTACAAAAGCTTCGAAACAGGCGTTCAAAAGAGGTAAGAAAACTGCCCGAGAGTGTCTTTCGTGTTCTACGAAGGAAAAGTGTAAAGGACGGTTGCTTTTCATGGGAAGTGAACTGGAGAGCCTCTTACACAAGTTATGGAAAGTGATAAGACTAAAAGGAAGCTTGAGTGTTGCCCTTTTCTTCTCATAAAAATCAGTCCAAGATCTTTTCTCAAGGTGGAGTGTAAGAGTGAAAGAGTGAGGTGGCCCTTTAGCTTTGTATTTCAAGAACCTTCTAGGCCCTTCTTCGTAAAGACCTAGCCAGCCAAGTGGGGGTACAAAACTTAGCCATGAAGCAATGCTAATGGTGACCAATTTCGTGGGCCTTAATGGGTCTAAACCGAATGGGCCTAAATTTTGGGGTTTAAAGAGGGTTTGAGTTGCTATCAAGCCCAAATCCAATATCACTTGGCCCAATCAATTTTTCAAGGTTACAAGGTTGGATAATGACGTTCTAACACAAATTTGAAGGATTAATAGCATGTGGAAGTGATTTAATCAAGTGATTAAACACAATACTAGAAATCGGATTAGAAAGGGTTTAGAGGCCAACTTTAGGGTTTGGGAAAACCGTTTAGGGTTCCGATTTCAACCATGCTTTTGTGCTTTCAATTGAACTCCCATCATTTAGGATTTCACTAGGATTGAAAACCTCTTTGGTCTGGCACAATTTGGTTGATCAGATCAAACAAAGTTTGCTTAGGTGGCATGATCTCACACATTGATTCCTTCAAATCCAACAAACGATCCTCATGGTGCCAAGTGTCTAATATTATTCACTAAGTTTGGCTAAGATCTTGCCAAGTATCCAAATAAAACTTCTCCAATCTAATTTGGACATTCCACACTGTGATTTTGAAACACTG
The DNA here is from genome assembly GCF_001411555.2 of Juglans regia. Classification (NCBI taxonomy): domain Eukaryota; kingdom Viridiplantae; phylum Streptophyta; class Magnoliopsida; order Fagales; family Juglandaceae; genus Juglans; species Juglans regia. The sequence goes on along the minus strand of NC_049901.1, from coordinate 30,087,412 downwards.
CAATTGATACGCTTACCGAAGTTATTATTCACTTCGAAAAAGTGAATCATAAACTTCGCACTAAAAATTCCTAAATATTCATATTAACCTACAGTGAAAATCGTTTACCGAAATTCAACCTCGAAGTGTCCCTAAAAATAATTTCATAGTTTCAAACAGGCGTTTTGTCCGAAAATATGAAAATAAACTTATTGTGCCATAAAATCCTAAATAATCAACTGAGTTTAATGGTGTAGACCATAATACATTATGACACTTCTAACTATCTCAAATAAATAAAACTCATATATTTAGCACCATATTGAGTGATAATACTGACTATGTTGACAGACTAAAACCTATGCAATTGGTCAATTTGTAAAATTTATGGGGGTTTCACGAGATTTCTAAAGTCAATAGAAATTCCACCAATGAATTTCTAGCGGGTTGTTACAATTTCAATCTAATTTTCTTGGTCAAATATAATTACCAAGGTGTAAGAGAGTGGATGAAAGTGTAAGAGTGTGTACTTGAGTGGTTGGTTGCTTGTGGAAGTGACTTAACCAAGTGGGAAAACACTTAGTTACAAGCCAACCATGTTTAGGGTTTTGGGAGGATTTAGGGTTTTAGCTTCCAGAAAGGGTTTAGGGTTTCGGTTTGCCTAAAAATATTTGGGGTTTCATTAGATTTGAAACCTTCTTTTGGTTGGTTAAATAGTGTTTGGTTTGATGGAATAGTGAATGGTGTAAGAGAGCATGATGACAAACTTGATTCACACTCCATCACTTACACACTTGTACTCCTCTTGACAAATGTCATAAGATTTCCAAGTGAATAGCTAGGATTATGCCATATGTCCAAGAAAAAGTTTTCTAGTGATCCTAAGTATATTTGGAGATCCTACATGGAGATTTGATAGCTGTTTGAAATAGATTGTCACGTAGCACTCTCCTGTAGGGTTACTATTCACCCAAAAAATTTAAAACTTTTTATTACACCATAAAATCTTAAGTATTCATACGAGTCTAATAGTGCAATTATTTTGTAAAATTATACTCCTAAGTGCCTTAATTAGATAGAAAGGAAAATTCTATCTCCATAGTGGATTGGAATTCGAGTACACTAACTGACTAAAACCTAATTAATCGCTTGATTCAAGAAGTTTCTAAGGTCTAAAGAAATTCTTCTATCGAATTTCTATTCGTTCATTACATAATGTCTATGAATTTCTCATGATTTTTCCCACTTGCATGTTTTCTTATTACAAATTATTAATTACTTTGATGTACTCTTTCAAAGTTCTTACCTTTTGGTATTAAGGTGAGTTTTGGGTGTTTAGTGGATTTTGACCCCAAACTGAGATGTGGCCTTATCTCGTTAGAGCTTCTTTAGATACTGTACTTAAGAATTGAGTAACATCCCCTAGATTATCACTGGGTGACAAAGAGATCAGGTGAAATGGTAACACTCTCAAGTCGATGTTGTTGCCTCTCTACTGAGTAGAGGACACTTGGCCAAGAGCAAGTCGGGTGCAAAACTTGGTTTTACTTGTTACAAAGTCATATGCGATGTCGTTACCCGCAAAGGGAGTTAGGATGTGTGTACGACCAGCTTATGGGGAGCCGTAGTGTGTAGACATTAATAAACAGATATGGCTGGTTAAGTGATTTCAAGTGTTGATTTGGGCCTGGGTCCAGTAAAGGATATATTATGTTGATCTGGGCACTAGGTGCTCGGTGATGTTTACGATGAACCTAGGGTCTTGGAAATCGTATGATTTGGGCACTGGGTCTTCAATGTTGTTTACAATGAATCATGGTTACTTTATTTTGCCTAGAGGTTGGTACCTCGGTATACTTATGATAAACGTGATTTTCCTTTCGTTTACTTGAAGTTTATGCATTATCGTCATTTCTTACATTAACAACTGCTGACAGCTGTTATCAGGAAGAAAGCATCTTTTTTAACCTCCATTCAATCTTATTTATTCTATTATATTGAGTTATGGGAGGCCATGAAAAACTGTAAAATCAACAAATATAGTAAATTTCACCCTCAAATGATCCGTGGACTCCGACTTTATACCAGACCATGTAAATCTCTCTCTCCTTATTTATATTTTATATGCTTAATAAATTTTTATTTCAACGACAAATATCATAGCACCGTATCAATACTCAAGCCATCATCGCGGGCCATTCAACTATATTGATGGGTTCCGATGTTCGAAAAGAAATGCGTCAACAGTCACTCTCACAAGAGTATTATCAAAACTAGACCAATCCTTGCATTTTCTTACGTAAAATTTTCAATGGTCCGGTGTAACTCAATTTGTAGGGGAAAATAAGAGCGGTAAGATGAAAGTTCTATAAGTAGAATTTTGTCTGTGCGTAACACAACATCCCTCCTGTTTTTCAACAATAAACTACTTAAACGACGCTATGAGAGTTGAACTGCTTACATGTACATGTATACAACACATATGTTCAAGACAATGAACATGGATAGCTTACAAACTAAGTATTTGTATACTCATAGAATGCATCCTTCTTCCCAACAATCATCTCATAGCTTGGGAATAATAATCTCTAGAAATCCATTCCTGCAGCAAACAAAATCATGAAGATTAGCTCCTTGTGTGTGAAATAATGTCAAAATAGTACTCATTCTGAATTACAACACTGCCAGTCCTTTATTTACTTTTTTATTTAATGACATGGGAGTGCATTGACTAGGCTGGAAAGCACAGTAAATCTTATAGATTCAAGGGTCACCCTGACCCAAATATCGGTTGTGTCAAGTATGCATGTGGATGTTCAAACAATTATGGTTAAAACTGCTGGTAGAAAACCAAAATAGTTAGTTATGTTAGCCTAAAGATGCTAAATGATATATGTTATTTTCTATAGTGCATCACATTCATGAAGTAGTAAATGAAGGCAACAGGAAACTAATAGCTATATAAATTACTATGACCAACATATGAAATTCATATAAACAATTTAAGCTTATATATATATATATATATATTAGGAGCAACATAAACTGACTTTAAAACATTTTATTAAGATGAAATTTGGCTAGGAACACTGACTGAAGTTTCCAGCTTAAGATTCTAATGGAAGATTAATAGGTCAAACTGTTATTCATCAATAGAGTCAAGAACTTAGAATACTGGTGAAGAGAGTGGGTACCCGTCCATCCAACCGGGGACTAGAAGAATTAAGAACTCCCTGCATGCTGATAGCTTTGGCAACTGAGTTCTTTGAGTAATTCAGCAAGATAAACACATGGGAGAAACTATACAATCCGCATTAGAACATCTCATTGCCTACTTCTTCCTTAATACAATTTCTTCCGCCTTTCAGTTTAATTATTTGTATGTTGTGTACTGTAAATTCAATATCTTGGCCTTATATGGACGATAAATATTCTCTTCATAAAGATAACCACGATTTTTTTATTTTTTATATTATCACAATCAGGTCTTGTGTGGTTGATCCAGAAGACTTTTAAAAATAATAGTCAACTCCTTCTACACTAATGAAAGCCCTTCCCTTTTATTAGTTTGTTTCATTTCACCCAAAATCCCTCGATCATTGTCATAGCTATTATCTTTATGCATGTAGTTCTAGATATGCTCTTTGACAATACAGGGTTAATGTTCAATCCAATTACAAGCAGCCCCTGTTAAAACATTTAAAGAATGTAACATAAAGAATGTAACATTTTTATAGTTAAATATCAAATTAAAAATTCCACTAATGATCTAAAGATTTATAAAACTTTCCACTATAGTTATATATAAGGATCACACTCCATTCATTTCTAATATAAATACCGATTTATAAAGCAAAACATTTTTCTCATCGTATTTCGCATGTGCCAAACGTGTTTGAAGATATGCAATGCCATACAGAGCAAATGTGACATAATTTTGCAGCTAATCATAATATCTGCAGTCCATCCTTCGAGTAGAACAAATGCATGGATATAAAGCTATGACTTACAAAAACTCAGCTGAGATACCATCTTTGTTGACACCAGCAGGAAGCGGCCAAACGACCTGGTATGGTCCTCGTGAAATTTCTCTTTTGTGATACGAGGAGATTGAACCATTTGAACAACCTGCCACTTTCCAGTCCTGGGTTGACCGTATACCCCTTACAGCTAACCTGTCATTAAGTCGCATTCTTCTTATTAGATCAATTTCAAATGTTCAAATTCCAGATTGAGATATTGGTCACAGACTTCGCCAAACAAATCAGGAGTGTGCAAACAGGGCAGTACTACATAAATGATTACATTCACCATTCTTTGCTAGTGTCAGTATTTGAGCCAATTGATACTTTAAAATAACCATTTGCCTTTAAAGAAGAGAATACATCTCACTTTTGGTCATCAACCTCCACTCTTATGTCATTGGTATTGACGCCTGGAATTTCTACCATCATAACATAATTGCGTCCTGATTCTGCAATGTCCATCCTGGGTGTCCACTCAATTCCTGCATGAAAAAGGAAAGATAAAAAATCCACTGGTAAGGCTAATGTAAAGAATCATGCACTCCAATTGAAATTGAAAATAAAGAAACCACATCCTTTTTAAGTCACCACTTATCCCAAAAGTTTAAGCTAATGAGAACAGGTAAATTTAGTTATTTGATTATATCTTAACAATCCTTATTTGTTCTTCAAATTCTACTGAAGGTTATTTTATGTTAGAAGAAGCAATCAAGCTTTAAAAAGACAAAAGAAAACTAAATAGGAAGGACCACTTAATTTCAGTTGCATTCTACCGACAACTCTTCTGGAACCATATTCCATCATTGCACTTGTCACATCATAACCACTAATCCAACCACTAGTGAACCAATTGCAGTGCTCCTAGTAGCTTTCGAAGCACAAAAGTTGTAACTTCAAAAAGTTATCCTTGATGGTGACTAAGATATCATCTTCAAAACACCAGCCAACCCCTTCCTCAATTGTGACTGGCAGATCCTCCCATCATTCAGCCGATCAGAATGAGTGTTCACCAAATCATAAATGGAAAATATGCCAATTTCCACATAGTGCAAACATTATAGTGCAAGACTTGGCGAAACGGGTAGCATCTTCTACCTGGAGGAGAAGCACCACCATCTCTCGACCAATGCTTTGCCCCTAGTGCTGCAGTGGCAAAGACCCCTCCTCTTTTGTAATTAAAAACAAGTATCACCTTATTTTATATTAAAAATAAAGTATTGCTAGGCAATAAGAAAATTTTAGGTCATAGACTCATGGTGAAGCTAGCTATTTAGAGGGTATGAGGACCAAAGATTTGATCTGAAAATTGATCATACCGATTGCCAGCCTGCTCATCTTTAAAAGAACAAGCAGTAAACAACCATGTCTCCACTGCATATATATTTACAAGCCAATGCTACATTCTAATGCTATTAAATGCTAAAGCAGTAAGAGATCCTTAGCTACTAACCCTCAGATTCAGAAGAGTGTATTCTCTTCTCATCATGCAACTTCCTTCTTCCACTTGGTCTAGAAAACTTGGGAGTCTCATTCATGGTCAATATGCAACCTTGCACCATAGGTTGACCAGTGTGTGCCGAATTCGGTTCTTTCCTCTTGGGTCCAGAAAATAATGGTGCTTCAAAAATATTATAAGAGCTCTCATATCCAGAGGATTTGTGAGGCACATCAGACTCTGCTGAAGTGACCTGGAAAAACATAACAAAAACACAACTCAGGTCATCGAAAGTTTATACAACAAAATGGAGAGTAAGAAATTTGAAAACACCTCTTCAATGGAAGCCTGCCTCATGAAATAACCTTGAGAACCAGATCCTTGCCTTGCGAAATGCATCCTATTGTCACACCTTCGGACCACAGAGTCTGAAATGCTATCGCACTTGTGACTCCTCTGAGACAAGGAAGACATGCATAAGTCAACTCAGTGTAATTAAAAGTTGGGATAACAAAATAAATAGAAAAATAATTGATAAGTTTGTATCACCATTTAAGATAGACTATTGCTTGAATGGATGTTGCTGAACATAACAAAAATATTTCTTATAACTTTTCACTTAGAATGCTGCCCGTCAATTTTAAAACTTTTCATTTAAATTTTTAGTAAGAAATATCATGAATTGGTAAAAAATGAGTTGCGGTAATGTTTATTCTACATTTTGCCCCTTGAATCTCATAATCTCATCTAGAGTTACTCGGCCAAGTCCAATAATATTAAGATAAACTGCACAAATGTCTTTGGGTATGCATGTGTGGGGATGTATTTGGAGGAGAAGATAATTTGAGGGGTATATATTATCTATCAGGACTATGTACCCCCAAATGAGGTCATCCTCCCCTGTGAGAAACATACTCCCCTTCCTTGGTGGCGCTCAGGGAAGAGGGATGACCCTCTCGTCCCCCTTTCTCAGCCTCAACCCCCCTCCCCTTTTCCCGTCCCTTCTCTTTGTTTTCCCTATTTGTTTCCCACTCTTCCTTGTTTGTTAGAAATTAGATCTATGGTTTTTGGACCACCTCCCACCTCTACTTGCCCATCTACCCTCTTCTCAACCTCCATACATCCCATAATATAGATCTTATGGTTCTCACACATCAGGCCCAATAGCTCCATACCCTATAATGGCTCTCTTTTAGAAAGGTTTGTAAAAGATTTGTCTTGGGTGATTTTATGAAGAAGTAGTAAGAAGTGTGAAGGAATCGTGGGGCTTAACGGCTATTTGAAGATTGAAACGGTGTGTTGCAATTAATGATACGAGGCTTAATGGCTACTTGAAGCGATGTATTGCGATTAATGATACGAAGAGTTTTGGCAATTGTAAATAACCGTTGCTTTCAGTTGGTTAGTTGTATTAAACGGCTACGTTTTACTGTGTAGCCTTAGTATAAATAATAGATTCTTATAAATGGAAGGGGTCTGGAAAATTATTGAGTGAATTTCGTTGTTTGTAAGGAGTTTGGAGAATACTCGAAAATCTCTCTCAAGGAATCAAAAGTCGATTTCTTGGTTTCGATCTTGTGTTCGTTCTGGGTTCTCGATTTAATGCTTTATTGTTCTTGTTCATGTACATTACTAGGTTCTTAACTCAGGAAGGCCATTACAAGTGGTATCAGCTGGGCGGTCCTTTCATGGCAGATAGTACAAGGGCAGCAGCAGCAGCAGCAGCAATGAAGGCACGGCAAGAAGAGTCTTTACGGCAGCAAGAAGGAATGCGTAAGCAACTATAGGAGCATCATGCTGCAATTTCTAGGATTACAGGCAGGTTAGACCAATTAACCAATATGTTGCAATCTTTAATTGAATCTCACCAGCATTATTCTGGTTCTTTGGGGGGTGTGAATCCTGAAGACGGAACCTTTGGTATGCCACTAAATTTTAATGAAAGGGGTCCCTTGCCTCGGGGAGTCAGATTGGACTTCCCTCACTTTGAGGGAACCAATCCTTCTACTTAGGTGTTCAAGGCAACTCAATATTTTGAGTACCACCAGATTTCTTTGAATCAGAGGCTTCTTATGGCCTATTATCACATGGAGGGTGAGGTCCTCGTGTGGTATCAAGATGTTGCTGATGGTGGCATTTTCAATAGTTGGGATTCATTCGTAAAGGCCCTCTTAGTGAGGTTTGGGCCTACAACTTATGATGATCCCATGGAAGCTTTGACTCGCCTTAAGCAAACTTCCACTGTGGCTAGTTACAAAGCACAGTTTGAGTCTTTATCCAATAGGTTCAAGGGACTGTCAGAAAGGCTCAAATTGAGCTGTTTTATGAGTGGATTGAAGGATGAGATTCGATTGCCTGTTCGAATGCTCAATCCTATCAATTTGAATGCAGCTTTTGGTCTTGCAAAGATTCAAGAAGAGTACTTATGGGCTTCTAGGAAATCTTGGAGAAATAATGGGTTGAGTGGAGGCAAGATCTACCAAGAAAAGGGTGTGGATAGGACCATAGTGCAGAGAAGTCCTATACCAGTCAAGAAGGTTTTCTCTTCTCAGATGGATGAGAAAAGGAAGAGGGGACTTTGTTATCACTGTGATGAGAAGTGGAATCCCACTCATAAATGCAAGAATCCCAATGTTTACGTTTTGCAAGTTGGTTAAGAGGTTTCAAACTCCTCTATGGTGAATGAAGATGAGTTGTGTTTGGGAGATGAAGAGGGACATGTAGTTCAAGAAGAAGGGGAGGAAGGTGTAGAGGTGTCTATTAATGTTATTTCAGGCTGTTCTACCAGCAATGCAATGAGATTGCATGGGAGAATTGGGGCCTATGCTGTTGAAATTTTAGTGGACTTAGGAAGTACTCATAACTTCCTGGATCCACTAGCGGTTCAAGAGGCTAAGTTGAGGATTGAAAGGGATTCAAGCTTGCAGGTCAGGGTTGTTGATGGGACCAAAGTACTGAGTCGAGGAAAAGGTGAAGAAGTAGTCAGGATACAAGGGTCTAAATTTTCTGTCCCATTTCACGTGCTATCATTGGGGAGCTGTGACATTGTTCTTGGGGTGCAGTGGCTCAAAACCCTGGGGCCTATTCACTGGGACTTTACTAAGATGTCAATGAGTTTCGGGTTGGGAAAGGATGATGTAGTGCTGCAGGGAATTAGCACTGGCACTGTTGATGTGCTAATGGGAGACAAATGGCTTAAACCTCATTTTGTAAATGGCCAAGGGTGGATCTTACAACTAGTGGTTGTAGATCAGAAAGCAGCACCTGAGTGCACTCCTGGGGTCATTACTGATTTGTTGAATGCATATCCAAAAGTTTTTTCAGAACCTGTTGGCTTACCACCTAATAGGGCTTTTGACCATCCTATTAATCTTAAAGATGGGGCAAATCCTGTTTTTGTTAGGCCATATAGGTATCCCCATTACCATAAGGCAGAAATTGAGAAGTTTGTTCAAAATTATTGACTTCTGGGGTGGTGAGACCCAGCCAAAGTCCTTTTTCATCACCTATACTACTAGTTAAAAAAGCTAATGGCACTTGGAGGATGTGCAGTGATTATCGTGCACTCAATCAAGAAAGTATCAAATACAAGTTTCCTATACCTGTCATTGATGAGTTGTTAGATGAACTGTTTGGTGCACAAGTGTTTTCTAAGTTGGATTTGAGGGCTGGATATCATCAAATCCGAGTTAGAGAGCAAGACATTCACAAGGGCCAAAACAGCTTTTTTGAATTCTTTGTAATGCCCTTTAGGCTTACCAATGCACCAGCAACTTTCCAAGGGTTGATGAATCTATCCTCATTGAGGAAGTCCCTGAATTTATTCAGCCACTTGTGGCTGTTGATTGTAATTCTGGTTGATTAATGAATGTTTCTATTTCTATTAAAAAGGCAGAGCGGTAAAAAAAGTTGTAAAAATGTATATATATTATTTTCCTTCCTTTTCTCCCTCACTTCCGGCACAAACCCAAACAACCACACAAATGGTGGTCTAACTTATCTTGGTCTCATCCTCATCTCTCCGTCTACTTAGACAAAAGACGCATATTCAGCCTTTGCCAATTTTATAAGAAGTGACATAATATGGATCCCTAGAGAATTTTAATGTCCAAGCTTACCTTGTTTGTACCTTTTCTGCTACATGAAGAGACATATCTCCATGATTTGCTGGTGATATCTCTCCCCATGAATGGTTGCTAGGATCTCTCTCCCTTATCTAGCAGCGCATTATTCTTGCACGTGGTGTAAATGGTATATCTGTTAGTCTTGATAGCTACCAGTTGTATATTTCCATTTGTACTTCCTGTACAGCTAGTAAGACAGCTGTAATGCTTGTTTTTCTCTTATGTAAATGTTATATAAGTAAAATACCATCCATGTATGCGGCAGGTTATTCCTATTATATGGTACCAGTCGTCACAAGAGGAGTTATCAATGACTTGATCTTCTTCTACCTCATCGATCCACCTATGGAAGAGCTGCTTCCCTTGACTTAGTTTCCTCCGAAACCAATCTCCCTGATATATCCATTAAACTAGCCTCCACCAACTATCTCCTCTGGGAAGCATAGGGTGTTCCAGTTTCACGTGGTCATGGGCTTCTCGGCTATGTCACTGAGCTTCCATGTCCACCTTCAAACATTCTTGGAGAAAATGGTGCTCTAACCATCAACCAACTGCAACAAAATGGTTACATATTGATCAACTGATCCTTGGTTGGATCATCAGCTCACTGTCAGATTCTCCTCTCTCTCTCGAGTGTGATCAATAGTGAAACTTCCCATGAAGCTTGGGAAGTTCTGGAAATGTTGTATGGTCGACATGCTTGTGATTGTCTTCAACAAATGAAAGGTGAGCTGCAATCTCTCACAAAAGGTACCTCTTCAATGGAAGACTACCTTCACAAAGCCAAGTCCTTGGCTCTTGCTCTCTGTGGTGCTGGAAAACCCAAGGACGATGATGATTTTATCATATGTTTACTCAAAGTTTTAAGCTCTAAGTTTGACCCCATTGTTGCTGCTATCAATGCTAGAGATAGTTTAACTTCACTTGAGGTAGTCATCAGCAAGTTACGTGATTTTGAGCTCCGTTTATCTCCACTAGTCAAGATTCCTCTTCAGTTGTTTCCTTCTATACTAATCGTACTGCTCCTTCCACTAATTGCAATCGGGGAATCCAATCTGGTTGTGGACGCAATCACAATAATCAACAGCTAAAGGAACTCATGGTGGTGGACGCTCTCAAGGTCGAACGAATGCTTGACATACGCAACAAAACTCAAATCGCGGTGGCGGTTGCACCTCTGTGTGTGGTGGGCGCATTACCTGTTTTTGATGTGGTGATCCAAACCACAAAGCCGACGGTTGTTGTGCCCCTAATGAAAAGGCCGAACAATATCAGGCCTTCCTTGCTATCCAAGCTGGAGATACCACGAGTGGTACTTGGTATCCAAATACTGGAGCTAACCCTCATATGGCTCCTACCACCACCAATGCTCAAGGTATCTTTCCTTACATTGGAACAGATTCTGTCATGGTCAGTAATGGTTCTGGTCTTTCCATCTCTGTTGTTGGTCACTTGAAGTTCCACATACTTCTCTCACTCTCAAAAATGCTCTTATTGTCCCTAATATTATAAAGAAACTTCTCTTGGTATCTCAATTTACCACTGATCATAATTGTTGCTTTGTGTTCTATCCATGGGTTTTATTTATCAAGGATCTGAAGACAAATCAGGTGATCTTTAAAGGCTCGGTCAAAGAAGGCTTGTACCCTTTACATGTCAACCAACTTCTCTCCTATTGGTTTTCAAGCTACAAGATTTTCTGGCACCATGTGACATGCACATTTGGGACATCCCAATTCCAGGATTCTTAAAATTTTACTTCCATGTTGGCCTACTTTGAATAAAAGTGTTAGTTTCTGTGAAAGTTGCACTCTTGGCAAATCTACTAAATTGTCTTTTTCATCTTGTTCTATTCATACTCAAACTTTCCTTCATACACTTCATATAGATGTGTGGGGACCCGCTCCCATCCCTCTTATGATGGTTTTAGATTTTATTTGGTTATTTACTGTTGAAGAATATTCTCGGTACATATGGCATTTTCCCATGGCTCGCAAATCAAATGTCATTCTACTTCCTTGTGTTCTCAATATGTTGGAAACTCAATTTCAAACTCATGTTAAAATTATTCGAAGTGATGGGGTTGTTGAGTTTGCAAACCATTTGTTAAAGAATTACTTTGCTTCCACAGGAATACTTCATCAATTATTTTGTCCTGGAACTCCTAAACAAAATGGTTTAGCCAAATGATGACATCATCTTATTGTTGAAACTGGTCTTACTTTAATGGCTCAGTAGTCCCTACCATCCTAGTTTTTGGACTGCTGCCATTACTACCTTTGTTTTTCTTATAAATCAGTTACCCACTCCCCTTCTTCATGGCAAGTCCCCTTAAGAGCTACTTTGCGAGTGTTTGGTTGTGCGTGCTATCCGTAATGTATTTTTCTCGGCTACTCACCACACCACAATGGCTAGAGTTGCATGAATATGATCTTAGGCCATGTGTATATCTCTAGACATGTCCTATTTGATGAAACCACTTTCCCTTTCTCTACTAAAAAAAGACACGTCTCAAGCCTCTTTGCAATTCTTTAAAGTTAAGACTCTACCCACAGGCCTTCAGAATGTCTCCAATCAACCCACGACCATCACTTCCAGTCCTGTATGCTCTATTGGGCCTTCACTGATCTAGCCCATTCTGCATCATTGCCCTCCTCACCTCTTTTTTCGGTTAACCCAAGTCCCGTGGACCAGCCTGTTCCAGTTTTAACCGAGCACCAATCAGTTTTTGCTTCTCCATCAACATGGGCCATCATTGATGTAGTCCCAACTCACTCATCCCATGGTTACATGAAATCAAGATGGCACACAGAGGCCCAGAGACTTTTTCTCCACATTCCATCCCTTTCCAACATGTTTTGTAGCCAACTTAGCTACTCAACCCTCGAAGCCCAGAACATATAAATAGGCCCTCAAGGTATGGAAGCAAACCATGCAATCTAAAATTGATGCCCTCCATGCCATCCATACATGGACTTTAGTCCCTAAAACCATGGATATGAACTTGGTGAGTGGTAACAAGATTAAAACTCGGGCCAATAGTTCTATTGAACATTACAAAGCCTGTCTTGTTGCACGAGACTTCACTCAACTTCATGGCCTTAACTATGATGAGACCTTCAGCCCTATTGTCAAGCTTGGCACTATTCGATTGATTCTTATGTTGGCACTTTCCCCAAGCTTGGCCACTAAAACAGCTTGATGTGAGTAATGCCTTCTAACATGGTGATCTACAAGAAAAAGTTTTCCTCACTCAACCACCTTATAGTGGCATAACCCCCAACCTCCAAAATGGAGATCTGGAATTCGAAACCCCCTTCCCCCAAATGTATCAACAAAAAAAAAAAACTCCTTGTGCATGGTACATGAAGCTTAGCTCCTACATTCAACATACGGGTTTTCAAAGGTATCCATACAATACATCACTATTTTTCCGTCGTCGAGGCTCCAATATTATTCTTCTCCTAATTTATATGAATGAAATTTTATCACTGGCTCTTCTATTTCATCCATCAACACTTTCTTGTCTCACATGTCACAAGTATTTCACATGAAGGACCTTGGAGCTTTGCATTATTTTCTTGGTATTCAAGTCACTCACAACAATCATGCTCTTATTCTTAGTCAGACTCGTTGCCTACTATCCTTGCTTAAGAAGTTTGGACTTGATGGAGTCAAGCCTATTTCCACTCCTCTAGCTTCAAACATCCAACTCTTTGCCACTGATGGTGTTCCTCTCACGGATCCAACATTTTATCAAAAAATGGTTGGCTCTCCCCAGTATCTCACGTTAACTAAGCCTGATATTCCCTATGATGTGCATTTTGTTTGCCAATTCATGCAGGCCCCTTGTGAACCTCATCTTGTTGTTGTTAAAAGGATCTTTCAATTTTTAAAGGCACACTCAATCGTGGTCTTCACTTTGTCAAAATTCCAATCTCTGCTCTTATTGGCTTCTGTGATGTGGACTGGATGGGTTCTTGGGATGATCGCCGTTCAACTACCAGTTTTGCAATCTTTATGGGTGATAATCTACTATCATGGGGTGCAAAGAAGCAAGCTACAACCTCCCGATCAACGGCTGAAGCTGAATATCAAGCTTTAGCCCCAACCACAACAGAGCATGTGTGGTATATGCACATACTCAAGAATCTTGGCCATTTGTTGCCTTCCCCTATGCTACACCGTGACAATAAAAGTGCTCTCAACATTGCTAAAAACCCAGTGTTCCTCCACCATCACACTAAGCACATCGAAATAGATGTTCACTTTGTTCGTCAACAAGTTGCTTGTGGTGCTATCAATCTTGCTCATGTCCCTAGACAGGATCAAGTGGTCGACATTTTTACGAAATCTTTGTGCAGTCCCAAGTTCACGCCAAACCGAAGCAATCTCTTTGTCGGGCCAATCCCACCTTGAGCTTTGAGGGGCAATGATGAGACACATCTCCATGATTTTCTGCTTATATCTCTCCCAATGAATGGCTGCTAGGATCTCTCTCCCTTATTCTAGTAGTGCATTATTCTCGCACTTAGTGTAAATAGTATATCATTAGTCTTGATAGCTACCAGTTGTATATTTCAATTTTTACTTCCTCTACAGCTAGTATTACAACTGTAATGCTTGTTTTTCTCTCCTGCATACAATCTTTTCCTTATTCCTTTGTTACTTCCCTATGACTACTATTCTAATTTTCTGCAAGATTTTCCTATGTAGTAAAAGTTTATTTTCATAGAAAAAGAAAAGGATGTTTTGTGGGAAATATATTGGATCCCAAGTGCTTGAGAATCCAAATATTAGTTCTATATACTTTGAGGAATTATAAGACAATGGAGTATCTTGCCAACTTTGTTGGAAGATATTTTTTGTTTTTTGTCCGCTTATGAGGTTACTTGCTTTTTGCCATTTTTTAAGGGCCTTTTATGGCCAGAAAAGTAGGATGCTTTTTTTCATATATGAAAAGGCAAGATGTGTGTGTGTGTGTGTGTGTGTGTGTGTGGTATATATATATGCGGCTATATTAATAACTATTGCAACTAGTGTAGATTTTTGTGGGTAAAAGAAAAAGGTTGCTTCAAGACTTGTTAGGAATCTTTTCTCTTAAGGCGACATTTGAATTAAAAAGAAACAAATCATTTACTTGAAAAATTACAAGAACACAATGGTGAGTGAGAAAATGGTAAACACACCTCTTCAATGGTAGCCTGCCGCATGAAATAACCTTGAGAAGCAGATCCTTGCCGTGCAAAATGCATCCTATTATCACCCCTTCGGACAACAGAGTTCAAACTACTACTGCAGTTCTGTTACAGAACGGGCAAATACATAAATCGAGCGATTGAAAACAACAAACTGAAAAGCCAGAGAGAGAGAGAGAGAGAGAGTCATCCTTGGTACAGAAGATTCAAAAGAAAAAATAGAATGGAATGATACTGCAGATAAAGTCACATAACGACCGCAAGTATATGTATTTTCTCTTTGGCTAAAGTGGAAAAATTTTCGTACAACGAAACGCCCTGAGACAGGAGACAAGTTCGAATTTCCGATATATACATACTGGTTTAGCCTAACATATATTTATTACTTTTAATTTAAAATGCCGACTAGCAACATCCTGGAATATATATTTCCTTTCATTTTCTTGCAGTTTCTCGGGATTCAAACGGGGAAGTAGCGAAGAGAGAAGGAAAATATACCATGGGTAGGACGTTGGTGAGGGAAACATCATCAGTACTGGGAGCAAAATGAGCTGAGATCAAGTTGATTCTACGTCTCGCCACTTGAGTCTCCATTGGAATGACTCTGCCAAGCTCAAAGGAATCAGAAGAAAGACCCATAAAACTTGGCAAGAAGCCTATGGATATGTACGCTGATTAAATAACAAGTGGCAGTGAGTGGGTGATATTTTTGGAGGGAAAGAAGTCGACGTATGGGGTAGGCATTTTATTTTGGAAGATATATTGGATGCCACGTGGATCATGAAGCATGAATATCTTTGAAGATCTTTCACAATTTGGCTAGGGATATTTGGCCAAGAAGTAAATATGAATCCGTTTTTTGTTCGGGATAAAATAATCATTAACTCCTTTATCTTTTATCCGTTTGAAATTAGGCTCTTTTCTAATTTTTTTTTTTTTAGAATTAAAACCGCGTATTATTACAATTTTAGATTTAACCTCTTTCATTATAAATCTTGTTCATTCTAATAAACAAAAGACATGTATCACTCTCTAGAACCACCATGTGTTAAAAAAAAAAAAAATCTTACTTAAAAAAATTCAATTAAAAATTATTATAAATAAAAAACAAAAAAGAAAACGATGGGCGGGAGGGACTTAGGGGTGAATAGAAACCGACGAGATGGGATCTTCTTCTTCCTCAAGCCTTCTTCCCAATTCAGCCTCTACAACTCTCTCTCTATGCTCTCTCTCTATCTATTCTCTCAGAAGTAGCTCGCCGCCAAGAGATCCAAACTCTGATCAAGAACTGCCGGAGTCGATATGGCCAATTTTCCTTCTCCCCATCGACTAGCTACAGTCGATATCTCCCCCCCTTTTTCAGACGTCAGTCGGCATTGATTTTACTCAAAAACCACACCGAAGCAAATAGATTTAGCTATTGGGTGGCCAACCTTGTGGTGGTGGCTAACACGTGGATCATCACGGGGTGGCCAAGTTCGGCTACCCCATGGTGTCCTAAGATTCTATCATCCATGGTGGTTGACAGAGGAGTACCTTCTTCCTAACTTTTTTCTTTTTTCTTTTTAAATTAAAAGTATTATAATTTTACTTTTTATTTGAATTTGAATTTTTTATGTAAAAAAAACTTTAATGCACGATAGCTTTTGAGAATGGTACGTTTAGTAGGATATCATACTTTAAACAATGAGGTTATAAATTTTAACCTTGTGATAGTAAAGGGTGTTAATCCTCAAAAAATAATTGCACAAGAACATGATCTCAAACCAGGTAAACACAAAATATTATTGATCATTTATCCTTTTCACTACTTTGACATTGATTTTGAGTTTATCAACTTTCTTCATCAAATTAATTTCTACCGTTTTCTATACCTACGATAAAAGAGTGAGTTTTGCATCGAGTTCTGCATTATTCTTGTAGTTGTGTAGACGGAATTGCCCTTCATTTCAAATTTTTATAGAGTTATTTGCTTATGTAAAAAAACTTATTCGTTGCATATTATCGTCAATTTATATATCTAGTGTGACACTAACTAACCCCAAACCACAAAATTTGTTTAAATATTTGACAGTTCATGGAAAATCTCACTTGTTACTAACACTAGGCCAGTAAAACTTGCGAGGTGCTCACCTTGGGTACGAGCACTTCACCTACCCGTGTTGCTTCTAAGGTGCTCGACTGGGATAGGAACACTTTCCCTCCCTTGGTGCTCAAATGGAGGCGAGCACTTTGCCCCAATGGTGCTCGCATGGTGTACGAGCACTTTTTCTTTCCACTTTGGTGCTCACTTGGCGTACAAGCACTTCGCCTTTCCACTTTGATTGTCGAACTGGCAAGCACTATCCCTTTCCGCATTGCTCATGAGGTGATTGCCGCCAAGTGAGCACTTTCCAGTTCTTTGTTGCTCGCCAAGGTTCCGAGCACTTTGTTGTCGTGGTACTTGCTTGGGATACGAGTTCCTTGCCTTTCCACTATCCTCACCAGGATGGCAAACACTTCCCCTTTTCGCAATGCTCCCAATGCTTGCCTGGGGTACAAGCACTTTCTATTTCACCCTTCCTTGTCAAGGTTTCAAGCACTCGCCTCGGCTACAAACACTATCCGTTTTTCCCATCGCTGCACTTTAACTCCCTTTGGAGCTCACCTATGGTATGAACACTTTTCATTTTTTCTATCATTCGCCAAGAAGGCAAGCACATTAACTCACTCGCATTGCTTCTAAGGTATGAGCAGTTTCCCTCTGTAACATCCCGATCCTATATCATTAGAGACAATTACACGGATATTTTATTAGGTTTGATAATTAGGTTATTATTATTATTATTATTGTTATTATTATTATTATCAGATTTTACATTTATTATTTTTAATAGGATTATTATTTATATTGTTGGATTAAGTGAAATATTTTTATGGCACCCAAGCCCATGAAGTCAGGAATCAGTTTCCACGTTAGGCTCGTTCCATTTTCGTGCTCATGCACGTCTCTTTTCCTCTAGGTTTCCTCTTGATTCATTATCTATATATATATATTTATATTACGCTTATCACTTCGGGATGAAGAAAAACCTCACGCCGCAGACCAAGAAACACTTCGAACCTTGCCCAGCCCATGCTCAGCCCCGCTACCTGTAGTGCCGTCGATCTCGTTAGACCAAAACAGAAACCAACGTCGCACGGAATGATCAGAAGGGCATGACTCTGTTTTACACGCACGGAACAGAGCAAGCCCATGCCATAGCACCGAGCACCACTCAGTGAGACGCAGCAACCGGAAAGGCCACTAGTCGATGACGGAACCACCATCAACCACGGCGACTCCAAGCTGCCCAGATCACGCCGACGCCACCGGCCACCTTAGAAGACACTGGACCATCCCCAGCCGCGAAGACACGCCGCAGCAGCCACGGACGTGAAGGCCGAAGCCTCTGTTTTGCTTCAACGGTAGCCACCTAGAGGGACGTCGAACCACCGACCAGCCACCACAGAAACTGCCGGCCGTCCTAGTCCCGTCGCACCTACTCCCTTCCGGGAAGCCTACTGCCCTCAGCCACCCAGCTCTGTACGTGCGCCTCCCTCTCTCTCGGTTGCACTGCCGCATGGTTCACTTCCTTCGATGTCGCACCACCACAGATGAGCCCCCAGTCGCGACGCCGTGACCCCCGCCAGCAACCCAGAACCGCCGCACGTCAGTCTCTCTCTCGGTGAGCCTTTGCTTCGCGCGTCTCTCTCTCCCGAGCTCTCTGTTTTTCTGCAGAATATATGTACGTATTTGCTTTAGGTTTCAGTTTACTAAGTGTTAGTAGATGAAATTACAAGTATGCCCTTTCTAATCTAGTATCTTGAAGCAGTGTTTTTAAGTATAATTATATTTATAACCTTACGTTTAAGTATATGTTAATTATAAATATTGTTATGTCATTTTAATTAAAGTTGAGTTTAATATTTCAAGTTGAGTTTAATTTTGTTAAGTAAATATATTAGTCAAATGCTCTTTTTATTAAGAAATTGTTTAAGGAATTTAAAATGTGTTTTGAAGTACATTATGAAGCCTATTATTTTAGTTAGTTTTCTTTTATCTATTTAGTCGGATTTTAATAAAATTATTATGTTATATTTTAAAAAGAATTAAGGAATATGTTATGAGTTTTGAATAATATTATGATTAAGTCTACTTTTATTAAATCGAATGTTTCCACCAATTATTTTAGAATTATATATATATATATATATACAGTTAAATTATATTTGAAAGATTAGATATCATATTTCAGTAATAAGAGTTGTTAATTTATTTTGAACGATTTATTAAATGATATTAATATTTATTAGATTTCTTATAAGATTTAATCATTGTGTTAAGAAATGAAACTTATTTTAAGAATTGAAATTTTATGACGTATTTAAATAGTTCAAGTATTCTACTAAGTTTTAATATGTTATCAGTATTTTAAGTAATTTAAATACTATGAATTATCGATTTTAGTGTTAAACAAATATTTGTTTGACTATCTTTTAGAATTCCAAATTTAGCTAAGTAAGATATTAGTATTTATTTATTGTATTTCCAAACAATTTAGTGATAATTATTTATTGAATATAGGTCTCAAGTTACGAAGTATTATTCAAGAAGAAACGCAGCGAGGTAAGTAAATTTGATCATAAATTAGGATCATTACAGTTAGCTTATATGTATGTATTATTCAAACCAGTTCTTTGATAGCCATTATTTATGAACCGCTCATATCACATGCAAGCATGTCATCCAGCATAGTATATGATCATGTCATTCCGCATCATGTTTAAATTCAAAAATTATGATTTATGTATGTAATATGTCATGCATCTCATGTGTATAAGACACGTAAGCCATCTTAATTTCAAGTGTAAGATAAGTTCAGATCAGTTAATAAGATGGTCATTCAGATGCATGGTACCAATGCAGTTCAGTTCAGGGTGGTGTGCAAGCCACGAACTCAGTCGTGGTCCACCATAGTATGCTAGAATACTATCAGCGGTTCCCCTTGCTGCAGCGGGATGTGGGGCCGGTGCACAACCTTGCACACAGGGTTAAGTGTGTTGGCCAGTCAGATAAACCAGTCAGTTAGTTCAGATAAACCAGTCATACATAGCATAAGCATCAGCATGAATAGTCATGAATTTTAAGCTCAGCATGAAAGTTCTTATGAAAATCTTATGTTTATTACGTTTTCGTTATGATAGATTTCTTACTGAGTCATCGACTCATTTTAGTTTATTTTCATGTTTTTAACCACCCAGGTGAAGATGATGATTACGAGCAAGCAGGCCAGGAGTAGAAGGAGCATTTTAGTTTTGTTCAGACTTTCTAAAATAAAATGTGTCTTTTATGACGAATTTATTCAGTTTATTCCTTTAATGTTTTTGGGAAGACATTTTTATTAGACCTTTTATTTCATAATAAATTACTTCAGTTTATTTTTCAATTATGAAATTAGAGAATCGCTTGCCGTGTTTATTTTCATGAAAAATACGTGACACACCTAGCCTACGGGAAGGGGGTGTTACACCCTCCCTTGGTGTTTGGATGGAGGCAAGCACTTTGCCCCCATGGTGCTCGCCTAGGATATGAGTTATTTTCCTTTCCATTTTGGTGCTCACATGTGGTACTAGGCTTCGCCTTTCCACTTTGATCACCAAGGTGGCGAGTATTGTCCCTTTCCGCGTTGCTCCAGAGGTGCTTAGTCCCCAAGCGAGCACTTTCCACTTCGTCGTTGCTCACTGAGGTTTTGAGCACTTTGCCCCCATTGTTCTCGCCTTGGAAATTAGCACTCGCAGAGGTTCCAAGTGTTTTGTTGCCTAGTGCACGAGCTCTTTTTCTTTCCACTTTCCTCACCAGAGTGTCCCCATTGCATGCCAAGGTTCCGAGCACTTTAACTCCCTTTAGGTGCTTGCCTAAGGTACGATCACTTTATCACTTGCAATGCTCCTCTGGGTGGCAAGTACTTCGCCTTCATGGAAAATCAAGTACATAGATTACATGCACGATTCTAAGCTAAATATAATTATTATTTTTGTTTTTGTTTTTGAAAATCTGTATCTGGAAAGCCAATTCTCCAGTCCACATTTACAAGATTCTCTTAATTACTATCACATCTCTGCAATGGTTGTCATTTCTTTTAACCATGTAGTAATTGCTAATCTTTTGTAGAGTTTAAAATAATATCCAATTGGGAGATGAACTGGTGGCAGAGTTTAATAATCCTCGCAAGTGTCACATCCCCAGCTTAGGTTTGTTATTCTTTAATGATGCAGATAAATATGTTTTCGATTCATACAATTATAGCTGCAATATCAAGAGTGAAACTAGAACTTAATGATGTAACCCCTATGATTATTGATATGTTTTTGGAGGGGGCCGGGGGTTGGTGTTTGATCTATTTGTTGTGAACTAGCACGTGTTTTTCAAGTTTCATAATTATTAAAGTTAATGTATTTCCCTAGGATTATTATGTGTTTTTTATTTACTAAATACATGTATGGGTGAGTATTGAGGAGGCTAGGTACCATGTATGTGTACGTACCAAGAAAGTGCGTAGTAATCTGCATTATCTAAAAATAGTCTAAGAGACTAGTATAAATAACAAGGTCATGCACTTGAGAAAAGTTAAGACGAAGAATTAAGAAAAAGAAGATACGTACTCTAGATTATCCAGATAATTCTCTTGTTGTTCTTGTTCAAAATATTCACTTTATTTCCAACAAGTGGTATTAGAGCCAGGTTAGATCTTACCAGGGCGTTAGCACTCAAGCAAGTGGTAGCCAGTAAACACCATGGCGGGTCTTGGAACTTCTCAACCTATTCCTATCTTTGGTGGTGAGAACTATGATTACTGGAGTATCAAAATGAAAACTATTTTTCTATCACAAGACTTTTGGGATGTGATCGAAAGAGGGGTGTTAGCTTCTACAAAAGAAAGTTCTAATGTAATTGTTAAGAAAAATGAGAAACAAAAGGATGCGAAGGCGTTGTTTGTGCTTCAACAAGCAGTGAGTGATGCCATTTTTCCTAGGTTGATAAGAGCCACATCTTCCAAGCAAGCATGGGAGATTTTGCAGCAGGAATTCCAAGGGAATTCAAAGATCAAGGCCATCAAACTTCAAAACTTGAGAAGAGAAATGGAGAATCTCAAAATGAAGGACTTTGCGAATACTATGGAGTATAGCACCAGAATGATTGAGCTTGTAAATCATATGAGAGCATATGGAGAAGATATTACTAAGCAAAGGATTGTTCAGAAATTCTTGATTAGCCTCACTGAAAAATATGATCATGTAGTGGTATTGAAGAATCCAAGGACTTGTCTATTTTAACCATTAAAGAACTTATGGGATCTTTGTAGGCACATGAGCAAAGATTGATCAGAAGGAGTGGATAGTCTCTGGAGAATGCCTTCCAATCCAAAGTCAACCTGAAGAATCCAAAATTAGGTGACTACAAAAAGAAGAATAAATGCCAATTCAAGGGTGAAACTTCTCAAAAGAAAGACAAAGGGAAGGCTAAAAATGATGAATTTCCACCTTGCGGTATCTGCAAAAAGACCAATCATTTTGGAGAGAAATTATTTTCACAATGTGAAGCCCTTATGTACAAACTGTAAGAAGTTTGGTCATAAAGAAAAAGATTACCGATATATGGAAAAAGAGCATCAGCCTAACTATTTTGAGGAGGATCATGAGCATTTGTCTTTACTTGCCAAGCTACAGTAGAAGAAGTCAATAATACAGTGGTTGTAGGAATCATATGGCAGTTAAGGAGAGCATCTTCATTGACCTAGATCTTTTTGTCAAGACTAAGGTTAAGATGGGGAATGGTGATTTGGTGGAGTCCAAAGGCAAAGGTACAGTGGTTGTTCAAACAAAGAAAGGTACTAGATTCATTAAAGATGTTCTTCTAGTTCCTTCTTTACACCAAAATCTGTTAAATGTTGGTCAGATGATGCAACATGGGTATTCTTTGCACTTTGAGGGAAACTTGTGTAGAATTTTTGTTGAAAAATATAATGTGGAGATTGTTGAGGTAAACATAGGAGGAAGTATAAACTTTCCCTTTGTTTTGCACTGTCCTAAAGCTATGGCAGCTTCAATTGATGATTCAACACTTTGGTATCAAAGATTTGGGCCTTACAACTACAATGCCTTGAGGCTTGTTCATTAGAAATGTATGATCAGTGACTTACCTCTAGTAGAAGCTAAGAATGTTGTTTGTGAACGATGTATGCTAGGCAAACAACATAGACAATCTTTTCCCTCTGGCAGTGCATGGAGAGCCACAAAACCTCTTGAGCTTGTGCATACTGACGTGTGTGGTCCTATGAGGACACCCTCTAAAAATAGAAATAGGTATTCCATGCTATTTATAAATGATTATACTAGAATGATAGGAGTGTATTTCTTGAAAGAAAAATTTGAAGTCTTTTGTTTCTTCAAGAAGTTCAAGCAGTTTGTAGAAACTTAGATTGGTCACACGCTAAAAACTCTTCGAAGGGATAGAGGGACTGAGTACAACTCACATCACTTTGATAAATGCTGTGAAGAAGGAGTTGAAAGTCAGTTGACAATGGCTTATACTCCATAGTAGAATGGAGTTTCTGAGAGGAAGAGCAGAACTGTTATGAGATGGCAAGATCCATGCTTCATGAGAAGAACTTGCCAAAGATGTTTTGGGCAGAAGCAGTTAACACTACAGTGTACTTGCTGAACGGGTGTCCTACCAAAGTTGTGCCTAATCAAATTCCAATTGAACCTCAGAGTGGTAGACAACCTTCAGCAGGATATCTAAAAGTATTTGGTTGTGTGTGCTACATTCATGTACCATCTCATAAAAGAACCAAGCCAAAGGAGAAAGCAGAGAAGAGAATTTTCTAGGCTATAACACTCTTTCAAAAGGGTACATAATTTATAATCTTGAAACAAAGAATCTCATTACAAGCAGGGATGTTGTCTTTGATAAGCATGCAGTCTGGAATAGGGAGGGAGAGTAGGTAACAAGGTCGAGCATCACGATTCCAAAGTAAAATTTTGCTGAAGACCAAAATGTTGTAGATGAAGCAAGAGAAACTTCACAAGTGACTGAAGAAGAAGACTTTTCCTCACCAGAAACAACACCTAGGAGGATGAGACCTCTGAGTGAGATTTATGAAAACAGTAATTTCTCTTTCATGGAGCCTAACAATTTCGTAAAGGCTTTTAAGGAAGTTAGGTGGATTAAAGCCATGGAGAAGGAGAAAGATGATCAAGAAGAATAATACTTGGGAGTTGGTAAATCGCCCTATTGACAAAGAAGTAATTGGGGTGAATGGGTTTACAAAAGTAAACTAAATCTAGACATGTCCATTCAAAAACACAAGGCAAGGTTCGTAGCCAAGGGCTATGCTCAACAATATGGAGTGGATTACAATGATTTTTGCTCTAGTTGCTCGGTTAGACACCATTTGAACCCTTGTGGCACTTGAAGCTCATAAAAGCTGGAAAATTTACCAGCATGATGTCAAGTTAGCATTCCTTAATGGAGAACTTGAAGAGGAAGTTTATATTAATCAACCTGAAGGTTTCATGGAGAAAGAAGGGAATGTATTTAGGCTAAGAAAAGCCTTGTATGGACTCAAACAAGCTCCTAGAGCTTGGTATGGAAAAATTGATGGCTATTTTGTACAACAAGGGTTTGTCAAGAGCAAAAGTGAGCCTACACTCTACACGAAAACCCAAGGAGAAGTTGACATTCTTATTGTTTCTTGTATGTGGATGATCTGATTTTTACAAGAAACAACTTAGCCATGATCAGAAGATTCAAGAATTACATGACGAGTTCTTCCAAGATGAGTGATTTGGGGTTCATACATTGCTTTCTTGGAATAGAGGTTTGTCAAGAAATAGAAGGCATCTTCATTTCACAGAAAACGTACACAGAAGATATGCTGTTAAAGTTCAAGATGCTTAGATGCAAGACAGCTGCAACTCCATTGGTTCCAAGTGAGAAGTTAAAGAAGGAAGATGGAGTCAAGAAAGGAGATGCTGGAATTTACAGGAGTTTAGTTGGTATTTTGCTTTATTTAATTGCCACTAGACTTGACATTATATTTGCTATAAGTTTGCTGTCTAGATTTATGCGAAGTCCAAGTCAAGTCCACTTTGGAACTGCAAAGAGAGTCCTCAGATACTTGCAGGGAACAATTGACTTTGGCATTTGGTACAGGACTAGTTCTAATGCAAAGTTAGTTGGCTATACTGATAGTGATTAGGTAGGATCTTTAGATGATATGAGGAGCATCTCAAGATATTGTTTTAGCCTTGGCTCAGGAATACTTTCTTGGAGTTAAAAGAAGCAAAACAGTGTGGCACAATCTACTGTAAAAGATGAGTATGTGGTAGCAGCAGGGGCTACAAATCAAGCAATTTGGCTGAAAAGAATTTTGGGTGATATGGGAGAAAAGAAGTAGGGTTCGGTTGAATTATACTGTGATAACAAGTCAGCTACATCGATCACAAAAAATTCAGTGTGCCACAGTCAAACTAAGCATATTGCCATCAAATATTACTATTTGTGTGAAGTAGAAGCAAGTGGTGAAATTCAACTCAAGTTTTACAACATAGAAGAGTAATTGGCAGACATTTTTACAAAAGCCCTTCCAAATGACAAATTTTATTTTTTCAGAAATATGCTTGGAGTTACTGGAAAACACATTAAGGAGGAGTATTAAAGTTAATGTATTTTCCTAGGATTATTATGTGTTATTGATTTACTAAATACATGTATGGGTGAGTATCAAGGAGGCTAAGTACCATGTATGTGTACGTACCAGGAAAGTGCTTAGTAATTTGCATTATCTAAAAATAGTCTAAGAGACTAGTATAAATAACAAGGTCACGTACTTATGAAAAGTTAAGATGATGAAATAAGAAAAAAGAGATACGTACTCCAAATTATCCAGATAATTCTCTTGTTCTTGTTCAAAATATTCACTTTATTTTCAATAATAATCAGAAGAGTTTTGTTTGGGATGAAGATAATTATTCGACTATGGCACTCACTCCTGAGATATAACTTTTATGACCAGGTGACCGAGCGAGATCAAGGCTAGGCAATCCACACATGATATTTGGCATCATCATGGGCGAGTCTTCTCCAAGCCTCACCCTCGAAGATGCCTCAAACGTTTAGCACCGCGAATGGCCCACCTCTTCCAGTCGTGATCTCGGAAGCTCCAAGATTACCGCCCACTCGGGAATTGCAAGATTGGCCTATTGTATATGACTGCCACTAGGAATGCGATGAGGCCGTACGCACCAGGAAAAATAGCAAATAGCCAAAAAGAAAAAAAAAAAGAGGAAAAATGTGAGACAAGTAGAATTTTGGATTATTGATGGCCTCCTGGCAAGACAAGTTAATCCTGAGAATCAGGGGTACTGTTAAGAGTAATAAAATGAAGCAAGAGTTAAGCCCACCAAAGAGATTGAAGGCCCAGTATGCAAAGGTATAAAAGAGAGAGAGGAAGGCACCAACAAAGACATGATTGGCTGTACAACAATGATGAGATGTAAAGCCCAAAGAGAATATATAAAGTAAGGGAGATGAAACATAAAACTGAAAGATGAGAAAAAAAGCAAGGACATAGACTATAAAAGAGGACGAGGGCAAAAAGAGGGGTGACTTCCCATTTTGGCTTCCTTTAAGAGAGAATGAAGACCAAAGAGCCGGAGGGAGAACTTGAAAACTAGAAAGAACTCCATGAGAACTCTTGCAAACAGCTTTTAAAATGGAAAACTTGTATAAAACTCTGCTTATAGTAAATTTACACCCTAGACCATGTGGACGTATGCCTCAGTGTCAAACCACGTAAACACTGACCTCCTTTATTTTTAATTATTTATGATTAAAGAAGCCATGGATGAGAGTTCAAAGCACATAACCACTGCAAAAAATCACATGAGAGGAGAGGATATTGTGGCTTTCAACCATGAGCATCAACAATTATAATAGTGCATTTTAGACAATTCACTCATGATTTTAGGGTTAAGTCATATTTTAGGAATTTGCATGATGAAGAAAATTTCAGGACAACCAAGATTTTTTTATGGTGGTAAAATTTGGGTAGGTTTTAAAAAAATGTATAATACTTTAGAGATGCAAAATGAGACTTCGGATAAAAACCTTCAAGCTGAGTTTTATATTCTTTTGTTTTTTTTTTCTTCTCCACATTCCACAAAGGCAGAAAGGTTCAAATAACTTATCAGAACAAAACAAATGAAAAAATTTGGTTACTACGTAGCTTGACATGTACATTATGATATATCAAAATCAATCAATTGAAAAGGGTAATGACTTTCTAGTTTGAAACTCCAATATAAAAGTATAACAAATAAGA
Source organism: Juglans regia (assembly GCF_001411555.2). Taxonomy (NCBI): domain Eukaryota; kingdom Viridiplantae; phylum Streptophyta; class Magnoliopsida; order Fagales; family Juglandaceae; genus Juglans; species Juglans regia. The sequence goes on along the minus strand of NC_049901.1, from coordinate 30,060,244 downwards.
CAAAGGGAAAGTAGTTGATGGTTAACAATCCACTCATGAAGCAGGAAGATGAGCCAACCAGGGAAGAAGCTTTTCATGGACTAAGGCAGGCCTGTCATCGTGGGGACAATGCCCTACCCCTTCCAATACAAAGAGACTTACATTCGGAAGTTGAGAAGGTAGCGAAGAGAAGTATTTACCAACAGGTCCGTCAAGAGGAGTAAATGGGTCTTCATCCCCCCATAATATTAGCACAGGTAGGGAGATTCTAGGCATCAACTGTATAGGGCTTGGCCCAGGTGGCCCTGTCACAATGGAAACAAAAGCATCTAGTGCACCGGCATCCTCAGTTGGTTCCATAATGATCTGCATTTTTTTGGGTCAGAACATGTATACTTAGCATAGATATCTTCTAAGAAAATGTGGATGCACCAAGGAGATGATTGTATTACCTCTACCAGTTCTTCATCCACAGATTCCTTATTTGCATAAACAGACAATAAAATGTTCTTCAGGTTTTCTCTACATCAGGGACATAGCATTTTTTAAAATTCATTTCTCTTATATTTCCATTGTTATGCGTCTAGGACCAAATATGATACCTCTTTCTAACATTCTCGAAGATTGTTGAAGCAATTCCCCGTTGGCTCAGTAGAAAATCAAACAGCCAAAGCAAAGGTACCAATAGCTTGATTCTCCAATCATCTACAATTGCCTTATTGTTCATGCCACCAGCACAATTTAGCAGTACAAGCCCTTGAACTAGACTTCTGCTAGATTCTAATCAGAGAAGATAAAACAGAATGAGACAAACCATATATCATATCTAAGAGCCAACCAGGTTTAATGATATTATCATTGCAGAATTGACAAGGATTCTTTCTTCATCCACAAAAGGGTAGAGCTTACCTGAGGCAGCAATTACGCAAGCAAGACTTCCAACAGAGTTGCCAACCAGTACAGTTGGCTTTTGAACAATTTCTTTCAGGAAGTCCAATATCAACTGTTTAAAGTTAGTTAAAGTTTTAGAGGCTAAACACACAATGCTAAAGGGTTGACATACACACATATATACATACATACATACATACATATAGGCCCATAAAATTCAAGTTTAAGCTTCAAGATATAAGTAGACCTGAGCCCATGTTTCCATAGTATAGTTAAAGCCTGCTGGTTTATCAGAAGCACCAAAGCCAAGAAGGTCAATGGCATATACAGTGGAATTCTGAGCCAACGTCCCAATATTTCTGGAGGAACCTCAACCACAGGTTAGTGAAAAATATGAGATCCGGTACTTCAGAAATTTTATATTATAGAACTTTTATATACACTAATGTAAATGCAAAAGACAACATTCTGCACTTTAAAAAACAAAAGATAATTTCATTTCTTCCCTTTTTGTGGATCCTTTCCACTATCAAGATACAAGAAGCATTGCAGAATAAAATCTAAGGGTAGACTTCCAAACACAAGGTTGGTAGCTGCCCATTGCGCCAGAGAGTATGCACATCAATTTTGGGATCGATGGATTTTGATAAAACTCCATCCTTGTTGATTTCATTTCTTCCCTTACTAGCACCTAATTTCATTTTTATTCTTTTATCTTTATAACAAAAAAGATAACGCCCTCTTCCCCGTTGGATTCCCTAATCATCTCAAAGTTACACGGTGCTTGGGAACGTGAAATACTCTAGGAAAAAAAAGAAAAGCAAAATTAAAACAAGAAATGATAGTTTCAGTTGTGAGTGCTCAAGCGCCATACAATCTTTTTGAAAAAAATGAATAAATACGATATTCATGTAAAAAGAAATCAATTTTTTAATAGTAAATCTCACTCGTTTTCAAAGCGACCGCCCGTCAATGTATATAGTATTACTCAAGTAGAACATGAACTATTATATTAATTGTAAATTTACAGCGTTCCACAGACTCTTTATTCAAGTAATATTCTTCCGAAATTCGGATTCCAAGTAACTGTTGAGCTCCACGTTCACACAATTCTTCTGGTAACAGGAACAAAGAAACAAGACAACACTTGTTTGTGAGGTTTTTGAGAAGCGTTTATTTCTTGGGTCGACACTGTTTTTGAGAAGTGCACGCTGTTAATTGTGCAATTTGTGGGGCTCAAATGAATTGCAGGAAAATGATAAAGATAGGGGTCATCGTGTATAAGTGTCACAATAGTAAATAACAATTTATATTGAACAGAAACTAGAAACAAATATGCTACAAAATAACAAACATGCTAATGTGAATTTCCACTAAGTCGGTGGATTTTAAAGGCTATAGCAATTACCTGCGCCAGTGTGGAATCGAAGCTCCAAAACCATGAACAAGAAGAAGAGGAGGGTTGGAATTCGAAGAAGAGGAAGAGGATAAAGAATGAGAAACAAAGTAATTGATGGAATATTGGCCCTTCCATTGCCACTTACGGTAGCTCTCCTTTATCTCTGCCAACTCCAACAGATTGCTACTACCTTCAGAAGCGGTGGAAATTGCTGTGATGGGTGTAGCACTGCTAGTACTGCAATTGGTGATGCTGCTGCTAATATTTTTGCAGGAAATATCAGCATGAGGATATTGAGGAGGAGGAGGATACCTATCACCATGGAAGAGCTTTCTCAAACCTCTCGTTTCATGTGGTCTATATTGAAACTGAAAACGCACTAGCCCAATTGAGTGGAATTTATGGGAAGAAGCTGCTACTCCACTTCCCATTATCGGTTTGTTTCTTTACTTTCCTACGCTCATTCCAAGAAGATAAAGATTTGATACATAGAGCACCGAATTTCCTTTTTTTTTTTTTTGTTCTTTTTTTTAAGTACTGCTCCACCGACCGAATAATACCATTGACAAAAGTTACTGAGTGAAATTTTTTTTCTTTTTCAAATATTTTTTTAAACTCTTTAATATTTATTTAAAAAAAAATCATAAATTAACTAAAAAATATATTTTTAATTATTAAATAAAAAAGTTATAAAACCTATTATTTTTTTTATTAGAAAGATTTGTTTTGGATTTTGGACTAAGATGCGAGATCCAGTACAAACAAATAAAATTAATTATAAAAAAATATAATTTATACACTATTTTTTTATAATATATTATTATAAAATATGTTATAAAAATATATTGTGTATCAACTAATAAACGCGGAGATATTTTGGAGTAGGTCATTTAGTACAAATGAAGTGGTAAAGTTGGTAATTATGTGCAGGACGTTGAAGAGATATTTCGGAATTCGGAAAATTTTATGGACCATATTATTATTTAATTTTTATCTCATTAAATATGAAGTATCATATTTATTATTATTAAATAATTATTTATTATATATTTTTTTATTATTTAATAATAATAAATATATTATATACTATTTAATATAATCAAAATAAGATAAAAATATAATATATAATATTACTCGATCAAATACCATAAAGTCTATATTCAGGAGCCATGTCAGCACACCATTCAGGACAGTATAAATTCAAAAGCAAACAGACACCCTCAACAAATCTTTGGTTATATTTAGATGTTAAAGTAATTTCAGATTATTCGTAAATAGTAATAAAATAATAATAAATAATTTTTAAAAAATAATAAATAATCTCAATCACAATCTAAAATATTTTGCCTCATAATTGCAGCAATGCCGGACCCTACGAAACAAAAGATTTCCTAATTCCCAACCAACAAAAGTTTCAGAATCTAGAGGCGCCTCAGAACCAAAATCCAAATCCCCTACACATCCAAATTACTACTTGAAATTTGTCTTTAGCACCTAATTAGAACGGAAAAAAAAAAGTCATATGTGAAATGAGTTTGTTATGGAATAAAAAAAAAGTAATACTACGGCTCCCGAAGTTTTATCCCAAAAAAATGTCCCGAACGTTATATTTCATTTTTTTTATTTTTCTTTTCTTTTTTACAAAAATAAAAATTCATAATATCATTAAAAAAACACTTCCTTAGTTACTAACAAAAAGAAGAATAAAAAAAAAAAAGCATTTGGGACACTTCTTCATACCCAAATTCGGGTCCCAAAGCATTTCTGATAAAAAAAATTTGTTAGGACATTTTTGTTACTAAAATCAATATTTATAAAATCCGAAATTAAACAGAATAAAATACTCTATAAAATGAAATTTCTTAATAATAGTATTATTAATAGTGTTACCAATATGAGATATGTTAATAAAATAAAATTTAATATTCAACAATTGATATTAGATTTTCAAAATATAGAACTTACTTATTAATAAATTATATTAAATAACACTATATTAAAAACATTAAGTGATTTAATAAGTATGTAGATCTATTTAAATTATTAATAAATTATATTTTCCTACCTTATGAAAATTAATAATTATATTAATAAAATTATAAATCATTCCCTAATGGAAATTTATAATTATATTAAGAAATATATTTATTTTGGAAGAAAATATTCAATTTATCCGTAAACAGAAGAAAAATTTAAGTTTAGAAAGTATAGATTTTAATAAATCACTAAAAATAAACCATTAATAAAAACGGAGGAAATTACATAGCTAACTTATGGGGTTTTCACGAGATTCCTAAAATCAATAGAAATTCCACCAATTAATTTCTAGCGGGCTGTTACATCCTCCCCTCCTAAAAAAAAGATTTCGTCCTCGAAATCGACGTAAGTACAAACATAAAATACGCTCAAAAGAAGAAGTTGCTTACCAACCTACTTCCCATCACTGGATGTCGCATCACATCGAAGAGGCAGGTATCGTTCTTCTTGAGATAAAGCCTTCCTCTCAACACTATTCTTATCTATAACCATTACATGGTTATACAAAATAACTGCCACTATAACATAAAAGTATAACACTCTCAAAGGTTACTGCTTAAACTTAATGACTTCTTGGCTGACCTTTTTTGTTTTTTTTTTTTTAATAAGAGCCGGTAGCCATATGGAAGTGGCCCCGTCCCAAGTATATTAATAAGCCCTCACTTATGGCGGAGGAATACCGTGGTTACAAGCCAAGTATGAGGGAGTTTACAGAAAAGAGAAAACAAAAACCTCCCAAATACAAACCAACCTAAGAACCAAAACAGCAAGACAGATAAAACAAATAAAACAGAAACTAACAGGCCTATAAAAAAAACCTAAAGATACGAAAATAAAACTAAACAGGCCTATAACAAAACATAAAAACATCTAAACAAGCCTAACAAATAAAAACAAAATAACCTGAAACAACAAAAACAAACCTGGACCTCAGACTAACAATGCAAGTACGGAATGCCAAGAAAATCCAGCCGCACAATACCTTTTAAATACCTGGGAAAATCTTGATTGCCGTTATACGTGACATTCAAACCCATTTCACCTTCTCTAGCAAGAAAATCCGCTGCACTGTTACCTTCCCGCAATTGATGAACCACAACAAAATTAAGCCCCTCAAGTTCCTTGCGCAAAGCCTCCCAAAAATCCCAAAGATACCACACAGAGCATTTACCCTTACAAAGCCAATCAACAACAATTTGTGAATCACTTTCAATAATCACATTACTCAAATGGAGCCGTTTACACAATCTAATACCATCTAGAATAGCTTTCATTTCAGCGTCATTATTCGTTCCCACTCCATAATGGGCAGAAAAAGCCCCTTTTACCAGACCATTCCAATCTTTAATAATGCCGCCCCCTCCCGAATTACCCGGATTACCTCTACAACTCCCGTCGCAATTAAGCTTCACCCAGCCCGAAGGGGGCCTGGACCATTTAACAATTTTACTAGGACGCATAGAAATGTGAGGCCTCTCTAAATTAAAATCTTCCAAAATCTTCAAGTCGTGCATGGATAAATGACTAACAGAATTAATATTATTCGCCAAAGATTTAATCCACACCCGAACACTTCTCCAAACAATCACAGCCGAATCATATTTGCCATCCATTCTAGCCTTACAACGTCTCTTCCAAAGGCACCAAGTGATGATACAAGGAATTAAACCAACAAGAGTACCTTTAAAAGAGGATTTTTTAGCATAAGAAAACCAGCCAGCTACTCTATTTTTCCAAGGAAGATTGCGTCTACAAGGGATACCCAAAACAGTACTGGCGTTCAACCAGACCTCAAAAGCCACTGCCCCCATAGAAAAAATATGGTCAATATCTTCCATACACCTCCTATCACAACAGTCACACGCAGAGGCAAGAGACACACCTTTACTTTGAACCTGAACGTCCACAGGCAGACAATCCAACCAAATTTTCCACAAACATATAGAAATACGCTTAGGAAGAAGCTGGTGCCAAAACCAATCATGCCAAGGTAATTCCTATCCTCTTTTTCTCACCACCTCCCAAGCTGTACGAGTAGAAAACCTGCCATCAGTAGAAGGCTTCCACACAAACAAATCCGGACCATGAGTAACATTAATAGGCATCTGAATAATTTCCTCAACAACCTCCTCACTAACCAGCTCCCTAAGTAAGTCCTCATCCCAGAAATTATTGGACCAACAATCTTGAAGACGCAGCCTGTTATTAGTAATCTCTTCCACCCGTATGGAAAGGGGGCCTGAAGCCAACCATCTATCAAATCAAAAAGAAGCATTACCACCACGCACAAGGACCTTCACATTGTCCATAACTTCCGGAAGCACATTTACAAGCGATCTCCAGAATCTAGAATCAGTTGGCTTCACCTTGTAAGTAGAAAAATGGCTATGACGAATATATTTGGCACGAAAAAAATCAGACCAAAGATTGTTAGAAGACAAAATACGGAAAGCAAACTTCATATGGAGAGATTTTTGAACCTCTTTAAGATCTTTCATGCCCAAACCACCATCTCTAGTAGGCAAACAAATATGCCTCCACGACCTCCAATGATATTTCCTTTTACCATCATTCTCACCCCAAAAAAAATTAGCTAACAAAGCATGAATACGAGACAAAGATATGGAAGGCACACACATAACAAATAATAAGTGGATAGGCATACTATTTAAAACATGCTTAATTAAAATCAATCTCCCACTCGAGGATAACAATTTAAACTTCCAATCGGCAACTTTTTTCCTGATTTTATCAATTAACGGCTCAAAAACCCGGGTTGTCAATCTACCAGAAACCAACGGCACACCCAAATAAGTAGTAGGAAACTTACCTTCCTTAAAGCCCGTAAGACTCAACAAGCTCCTCTTACGTAAATTAGAAATAAGCTTAGAAAGAAAAAGAGCAGATTTATCCCTGTTGATTTTTTGACCGGACCACCTCTCATAAGTATCAAGCGTATGCAGCAAATTTTTAATAGACCTCTTACCCCCATTAGTAAAAATAAGGATATCATCAGCATAAAGTAAATAAGAAACCAAAGGGGCACCAATTGGGTGGCTAAATTTGCCAATCCGACCATTCTGAAAATTACTCCTGAGCAACCGAGACAAAACTTCTTCCATGAGGATGAAAAGGTAGGGAGAAAGATGATCCCCTTGACGAAGACCCCTGGCAGACTGGAAAAAACCTTTTAAGGTACCATTCATCATGACAGAAAACCATTGAGACTGCACACAGTTAGCAATAATCTGACAAACAGTATCAGAAAAACCAAAAGCACGGATCACATGCAATAAAAAATCCCAATTCACCATATCATAAGCCTTAGCCATATCAAGTTTAATCAAAACATTACCACCAACAGATTTTTTATGAAGCGACTGAACCATCTCCTGAGCAAGGGTAATATTTTCAAAAATACTACGCACGGGAATAAACGCACCTTGTTCATGAGAGACCAAAACATCAAGAACAGAATTAAGACGATTCACAAAAATCTTAGAAAAAATTTTATAAGCCACAGAGCACAAACTAATAGGACGGAATTTATCAAAACCAGAGGGCTCAGGCACTTTTGGGATAAGAACAATAAAAGAAGAAGAATAAAACCTGGATAGGGGAACATCCCTGAAGAAATCTCCAGCAGCTGCTACCACATCCTCTTTGATAATATCCCAGCAAGACATATAAAAGCCTGAACCAAAACCATCAGGCCCCAGGCTACTATTCCTAGGAATAGAAAAAACGGCTTGTTTCACTTCCAATTCATAAGGAACCTCACATAACCAAAGATTTTCTTCATCTGAAATTTTCTTCTCAATAAGCCTCGACAAGTCGCAGTGTTCCACTGTAGAGACATCAGAAAGGAAGTTACGGAAATAAACCACGGCCTCCTCATGAACCTCTTCAGCAGTACACAAAACTCTCCCATCGGCAAGGACCATTTTACTAATATGCCCCTTGTTACGCCTCTGGTTAATAACAGAATGAAAAAACTTTGAATTTTGATCTCCCTCAGTCAACCATTTCTTTTTAGAAATTTGGCCAAGACGAGAAGCTTCCCTTTTCTCCCATATATCAATTTCGGTCTTAGTAGCCACAAAATCATCCTTAATCTCCTCAGAAAAACCAGATTGAAGTTGGGTATCTAAAAAATCTAACCTCTCTTCCAACGCACGAATATTCACATCCACCCTACCAAAAACATTTTTATTCCAGGCACAAAGCGCTATCTTGGTTCTTTTCAGACGAATAGAGAGCTTAAGAAGGCCAGACGCCGTATCTTGCTGGTTCCAAGCTTCCTTCACACACATAAGAAACCCATCATGTGAGCACCACATATTCAAAAAACGAAAAGGAGAGGGGCCATAGGACAAAGCTGGATGATCCGAGCATACAACCATCGGGCAATGATTAGAAGATTTACGGCTCAAATAATTGAAATGAACAGAAGGAAAGAGACTGGCAAAAAAATTATTCATGAGCACTCTGTCTAATTTTGCCCAACTTCTGGACACTCCCCCATGTCCATTACACCACGACATGTGCTGGCCAGAACTAGAAACCTCTAACAGACCACAACGATCAATACAATCGTTGAATTCTAGCATCGAGATAAAAGGCCGAGGATTCCCACCAACTCTTTCCGAGTCCCTGCGAATAACATTAAAATCACCCAAAACTAACCAAGGCTGATCCAAATCGGTCCACTCCTCTAAATCATGCCAAAGTTCTCTTCTATCAACATATGAACACTTAGCATATACAAAAGTAACAAAAACACGATGAGCATCCCACTTGAACCAACCAGACACGGATTGGGTCGTACAAAGCACAATCTCAAAAATGTTAGGAATATTCCAGAACACCCACAACTTACCACCCTGATTAGCATTAGAAGCATAATAATTAAAATCCAAAAAACACCCAAGAGAAGCCATACGAGAATCATCAACAAAAGGTTCCGAGATAGCAAATAAAGAAACCTTGAATTTAAAAAGCAACTTCTTCAAAATACCTCTAGAACTGCCCAGCCCTCTAATATTCCAGAAAAAAATGTTATCAGTCATAAATTCAATTTTTGGGAGCGGGTATGAACCCATTGTGATTTTCTCAACGCCTTATCCTCCTTCATATTTAATTTCTCATTGGCCGTGATATGATCCGCATCCGAGGCATAACATTTTTCTTTTCCCATCACAGCAGGTAGAGCACCCTCTTCATTTTCAGAGTCATAAAACCGCACCCTCTCCCCATGGAAAACCAGCTTACGCGAACTCGGCAAGTCTTCCTAGTAACAGCAGTAGCATGCTCGCGTAACTTCACAGCCGCAACGTCCTCCAACGAAAGATTAATACCAGGTTCCTGCTGGACGACACACACGGCAAGATTGATACCAGGTTCCTGCTGGGCGACGCACACGACAAGGTTGTTTTCCATCAAATCCGATGGCTGGATATTCTCGTCAGAGCAAAGAGGAGATGATGCCCCCAGCCTACTAACACACGCCCCTTATTTGCTGCCCATCACAAGAGAGTTGATAACCTTAACAGAAAACTCTGCACCCTCCTCTGTTTTTTCCCCTGCATTACTTGATTCGGGTTTATCAGGTTTTAGCTCAAGATTAATTTTCGCATGGTCATCTTCTTTGGTTATCATCACGGCAGAATTCTTCCGACCCACTTCCTTCCATATTTTTCCATCATCCTTGTTCCCTTCCCCAATTCTGGTCTGTTTCCCGACATGCACACGGCTTGCACGCTGTCCCGTTCTACAAGCCACCTCCGTATGGCCTTGCCTGTAACATTTATTGCAATAAAACCCTGGTTTCTCATAGACAACCGACTGCCAAATCTGATGCGAACCAAACATCACAGGAAATCCTTTAATCTGCTCGTCTCTGAGATCAACAGCAACACACAACCGTGCCCCTGTGGCTCGGGTTCTATAAACCGTAGCATTGTCCGTTCCCAAAAACTTCCCAAAACGTGTGGCAAAGCTTTGAAGACAATCCAACCTATACAAATGCAAAGGTAAACTAGGCAAAAAAAATCCATTGAGGAGCAATGGTTGGTTCTCGTTTCAGATCAAAACCCACGGACCAGTTGAACAAACGGAACGGAACGCCTGCCACCACCCTGCCTTCATGTGCCCATGCATGTAAGTAGTCTTTTTCATTAGCAAGGTGTAAAAGAACATGGAAATCATCCATAAAACTGATCATCGGCACCTCATTAAACCCCCAAGTTTTGATAATATTCTTCCGTAAAACATCAATGGAAGGTCTGGTGGATAAAAACTTAAGGACCAAAGCAAATTTTAAATCTTCAGCTGCCTTTTCCATCTCAAGATCCGAGAAGATGAAACCAAGCTCACCATTAATTACCTCAGGACGCCGGACTGGAAGTTTGAATTTTGGGGGAGGGATAGGCCGCTGCAACGCCTCCGCAAACGTACGCCTCTCGCCGTTCTCATTACCGGCTGAAAACTCCAACCCCACCAGAGGGGGCCCTACTGGAATCTTGTCTAGCCCGCCGGTCGCAGAGGCCACCGGAGGGCCATTCATCACTGCCCACGACGACTAGCGCCGCACAAAAAACCCTAGCAGAGCATGCAGCGGACGTTCACCTATTCTCTTCACTATTCAAAGAATTATCCACAACGTGTATATATCTACCATTCTTAACTCTCTTTCCCTCAAATTATATCAATTTGTACTTGAATCCTTCCACAAGGTAGGTCAAGTCATACCAACATACTTTCTAAATCTAAAACTTCAAGTATTCATGCAGTTCAATTTGAAAAAATTTAATCCATACACAACTAAATTCACATTCTATTTCCTCAAGGAATTATATCTGCCTAGGACTAGCTTACTCCTTCATAATCACCACGAATCGTTCCTCCTCCTAGGTGGTACCTCGATAAATGATTAGCTATTAACCTCAACTCAAGACTTTCTCTCTTATGATTGACATAGCTCTTCTATTCATCATGAGCTGTCTCTTATTCTGACTCTAATCCAAAGAATTTGTTCCTACTATTCACGTGAATCCTCAAGACAAGAGTTTACTCCCCATATAAATGTCTCCAATATAAGGGCAATCTAGGTTTCCACAAACACGGTACTTCGCCAGAAACCATTTATTCGCGATTGGATAAAACTATTATCATAAGTGAATCCTACTAAGGCCAAAGTTTCTCCCACACACTTTACTCTTCCGAATACAAATTTCATTGTAACCTCAGAATAAAAACAAACTCCAAATAAGTGGGATACTAATTCATCAACCTTGAATATCCTTCCTCGTACTACTAAAAGGTATTCCATATCTACACTGGTATGAATAGAAATACTCCTAATGAGAAATGTTGCTCTTACCACCTGGTAACAATTCAAAGTACGAACTGAACTCTCGTGCAATACCATAATCACTAAAAATAGGGCCTTGCTTGAATCAAACTACGTACAAGTTATAAACCTCAATGATTTAACTTATCCAAAGTATCAATAATTCAATAGTACCATCAATTGCAATCTAATCAACCTTAAATAAGCTTAACAATATAGAGGTCTTAGAAAAATACCAGTGATGGTGCCAACTCCTTCAGTGCCTGGGGCGTCAGCATCTGCGTCTCTAGAAGTGACTGCATACACTTGAGCTGGTACTGGAGGTCGTGACTTTGGTTTGGAATCTCTATCGGGAACAGTTCCATTTTTCCAGCCTCTTTTGGGACAATTTCTGATCAAGTGGTCAGGTTGGACACATCTGAAACAGAGTCCTGAGGTAAGTTTGCACTTGCCTCCATGGTTCTTTCCGCACATCCCACATATTGGGTATGTGGTTGGCATTGAGCTTCCAGTCTCGATGCCTTTTCCCTTATCTGGTCCAGTAGACATCTTCTTCCTTTTCGGATTTTTCTTCAGTAGCGTACAATGAAGTTCTCTTTCGTTCGGTATTGATTTGGATCGCTAGACCTCTCTACTCAGCCTCTGCTATCGCGACCACATTTACCAACTCTTGGTAATTCTCTATTCTTAGGCAAGCTACTTGGCTACGGATCATTGCTTGAAGTTAGGCTTGAAATTTTCGTGCCTGCATCTATTGAGTAGAAATCAAGTGTGGTGCAAACCTTCCTAACGCCATAAACTCAGTGGCGTACTGCTCTATGGTCAAACTGCCTTGAGTTAAAGTCGTGAACTCTTGCGCCATCAGCTGTTTGACAGAATCTAGGAATAATATGTTGTCGAACTCTTCCTTAAATCTCTCACAAGACAGTGCAACCAAACTTCCTAGTTCCCTGACTAGAAGCTGCCTTCGCATATCCCACCATATTCGAGCTTCTCCTTGGAATAGGTATCCAGCATACAGAACCTTCTGGTCCTCAGTACATCCACAGATCTCGTAGGTCCTTACGAGATCCATAATCCATTTCTCGGCTTTCAGTGGCTCTTCACTACCAGAAAATTTTGGATAACGATGGATCAAGAACTTCTCACACATACAACCCCTGACTTCGGGTCTGGGTACGTGCACTTCCTGTTGTCTAAGCATGTCAGCCAGCAAACGTATAGTTTCAGCTAATCCTCCATCCATCGGGGGATTCTGATTATCCTGATTCATGGCTCCCCCAGGGTTCTGAGATATCCTACTGTGAGTCATGTGTCACTTTCAGAAACATACGAGTACACGTATTACAACCACGTACTATCTCTCATACTTCAAAAATTTCAAGCTTAATGAAGACTAAAATTTTAAACCTAATATTTGGTGCATTTCCTAAGGACTTGTGGATTTAAACCCATAGACGTATTACTCTGATACCACCCTGTGACGCCCCCAAATTCTGCTTGAGATCGGATGGACATTTGAAGCGTCAAGACATACAACACAATGTTACTTGCCCCGTTCATAACATATAAGATGCAATGTTCCTAACATGCATATAGCATTATGCAATATTCGCAGTAGATAATTTTTTTTTCCTTTAGCAATACTATACACCAAACTGAAATATCCCAAATACTTAAAACATATTTCATACTTAACGACATACTAAACAACTAAGATCACAATAATAGTCCATATGGTTGTGATCAAAGAGTGCTGGAGATTGAACTCCACAAATACAAGTAGTAATCTGAGGTAACTACTGTATTACCATCTACGTCGCACCGTCGCGTAGTCGACCGTTTTTAGTTGGTCGATTCCTGATTCTCCTTCAAATCCTGTAACAAAGTCTACCATTCGGGGGGAATGGTAGTTGAGACTGCCACAGTGAGATTTGATTACAATTCTCAGCAAGTTAACAGGAAACTTCCATACAGGTTAATGATGCATGCATGGCAGTAAAAACATGAATGCATAATCAAATCATAAGTAATCATAGCATAACTTGACATACAACATAACATAACTAGCATAACTTAAACTGAAACTGAAGCTTAGCATGAACGTGACTTGAAACATAACATGGACTTGAAACATAGCATGAACGTGAACTTGAAACATAACATAAACGTGAACTTGGAACATAACGTGAATGTGAACATAACATAACATGAACTTGAAACATATTCTTGTCTCATGGGGTCACCATGATAGAGTAGTCTTATCTCATGGGATTACCATGATTGCGTGAACGTAAACTTGAACCATAACATAACGTGAAACATGACTTGAACGTGAAATACATGAACTTGGAATCTTATTCAATAGACTCAATTAATAAAGTGACCATATGGGTGCTACACGGGTCCCTTTGAGCCGTGTGTCCATGTCGATTACCGCATCACAATACATGTGTCTATACCAGTTATGAGTGCGTTAATACGTACTCCACAGTTGTTGTGGCCCCACGTATTCTACGTGTCACAATTGCTGTGTTTCACGTAGTGTATGCTCCACAGTTGTTGTGGTCCCATACTTCATGCTCCACAGTTGTTGTGGCGCCATGACTTATTTGCTTGTTCCACACTTGATGTGGACACACGTAACATAATGTGTGGCACCATCGGCGTTAGTGTCTAGCCTGCTCCGGTGACCAGCTAGTTAGGCCCCATTCGCAACCTGTTGACTGTATTTCGTCAACCCAAGGAATTTCACACATATTTAGACACTCCAGCATGGACAAATGAGTTCTACTAGGATATTACCCCATCCTAGTGCTTAGGGTCGTGATTGACATGAATAACTTAACTGGCATACATGACATTTCATAACGTGACGTGACATGAACGTGACATAAAAGATAGAAGTCCTGATGTAGCGTAACGTTACATGAACGTAAGACGACAAACATAACATACTTTGAAACATAAATGTAATAGACAACATTTCATAACATGGCATACATGTAACAGACAATATTTCGTAACATGGCATAACATGTGACAATGAATATTACGTGACATGCAATACATGTAATAGATGGCATACTTAACTTAACATGACATACTTGCAATGTATAGAAATGTATAGCAATACGTGACAAAATATCATGTGTAACAGATGAATAATTTGTGACAGAATAAATTCTATGTAACAGATAAATATGTAATGACTTGGCATGGTACATATGATAACATGCTTACATAGACTTTAGTTCCCTTACTTATCGCTCATACACATTAAACTGATAGTAAGTTAAAAGCTAACTTACCTCGGTGTTCGCGCTTCTAGACAAAACTCAAGTGCGATCACGAGAAATTGAAAGTAGTGATTTCTAAAAATTAGAATTTAATCGCTAACAATAAGGAATATGGAAAAATATCAACTTAGAGTACCATTTTACTCTCTACATATGGAAAAATGACCATTTTACCCCTAACTTAAGGATTTTGCATCCTAACTCCAAAAATCACCAAAACTTAAATACCTTATATAAATTTTGTCATAAACTCAAATATTAATTCAGAAAAATTTAAAACTAAACACAACCATTAAAGCTCTATAGGGCCGAAACATACAAAGGCTATTTCCTTTGATTTTTGTTATAATTCTTTCAAATTTTAAAAATCAAAATTTTTCTTCTACTATACTCATAACATATTCTTAAGAATAATCATGTTTTTAATTATGAACAGAAGTCATCAAAATCACTAAAACCATACTTGAACTTTTTTGGTTTTTCTTCTAAGTTCAAAACAGATTTTTGTTTCTAACTTGTTTTGATCAACCTCTTGATCCATGACTTATAACGATGTGATCTTCAAACCAAAACATCACATGGTTTAAAAAGGTGTCCTAAAACAGATCCAAGCATCAAACTCAAGATCACATGGTTAAACATCAACCAAAACATAAATTTAGCCAAGAACATCATCACTTTGGGCTAACCGAATTTCTAACATGTATATAAGAGGTTTAGGATCTTCCAATAAAAATATCAAAGCCATTGGAATAAGATTAAACCATAAAAGATTTAAATTTTCTCAAAACAGAAACTGTTTTTCCTCTTCCAGTTTCTAAGTTTCTAGATCTAAGAAAATATTTCACCAAAACTTTTAATCATGCAACAAATCCTCAACCAATAATCATATACACATGTTAACAGTACTCCATAAAAATTTCGGACCAAGATCTATTCATTAGCTTGGTCAAAAACTCCAAAATATAACACACTCTCCAGTTTATCGCCCAGAATGACCTTTCTGGGGTCTAAACAACTTTTTACCAATCAAATGATCTCCAAATGGAACAAATAAGATATCCACGTAAACTAGACTCCAAAAGAAACAACTTTAATGAAGGAAACGTTGCGAGGAAACACTTACAAAAGCTTCGAAACAGGCATTCAAAAGAGGTAAGAAAAACTGTCCGAGAGTGTCTTTTGTGTTCTATGAAGGAAAAGTGTAAAGGAGAGTTGCTTTTCGTGGGAAGTGGACTGGAGAGCCTCTTACACAAGTTATGGAAAGTGATAGGACTGAAGGAAAGGTTGAGTGTTGGCCTTTTCTTCTCATAAAAATCAGTCCAAGATCTTTTCTTAAGGTGGAGTGTAAGAGTGAAAGCGTGAGGTGGCCCTTTAGCTTTGTATTTCAAAAACCTTCTAGTCCCTTCTTTGTAAAGATATGGCCAGCCAAGTGGGGGTACAAAACTTATCCATGAAGCAATGCTCATGGTGACCAATTTCGTGGGCCTTAATGGGCCTAAACCGAATGGGCCTAAATTTTGGGGTTTAAAGAGGGTTTGGGTTGCTATCAAGCCCAAATCCAATATCACTTGGCCTAATCAATTTTTCAAGGTTAACAAGGTTGGATAATGACTTTCTAACACAAATTTGAAGGATAATAGCATGTGGAAGTGATTTAATCAAGTGATTAAACATAATACTAGAAATCGGATTAGAAAATGTTTAGAGGCCAACTTTAGGGTTTTGGGGAAACTGTTTAGGGTTCCAATTTCAACAATGCTTTTGGGCTTTCAATTGGATTCCCACCATTTAGGGCTTCATTAGGATTGAAACCCTCTTTGATCTGGCACAAGTTGGTTGAGCAGATGAAACAAAGTTTTGCTTAAGTGGCATGATTTCACACCTTGATTCCTTCAAATCCATCAAACACTCCTCATGGTGCCAAGTGTCTAATATTATTCACTAAGTGTGGCTAAGATCTTTCCAAGTGTCCAAATAAAATTTCTCTAATCTAATTTGGACATTCCACACTGTGATTTTGAAACACTGTAATTGGTGCGCTTATCGAGGTTACTATTCACTCCAAAAAAGTGAATCATAAACTTAGCACTAAAAATTCCTAAATATTCATATTAACCTACAGTGAAAATCTTTTATCTAAATTCAACCTCGAAGTGCTCCCAAAAATAATTTCATAGTTTCAAACAGGCGTTTCATCCGAAAATATGAAAATAAACTTATTGTGCCATAAAATCCTAAATAATGAACTGAGTCTAATGACATAGACCATAACGCATTCTGACACTTCTAACTATCTCAAATAAATAAAACTCATATTTTTAGCACAAAAGTGAGTGATAACACTGACTATGTTGACAGACTAAAACCTATGCGATTGGTCTATTCGTAACAACTTATGGGGTTTTCACGATTTTCCTAAAGTTAATAGAAATTTCACCAATGAATTTCTAGCAGGCTGTTACACGAGTAGCACTTCGGCCCAGTGCATAATGAGATGTATGATCTAGACGATGGCGTATTCTACTATTTAACCTAGCCCGCCAGGCCGATGGACATCGACGCACCACCACTGACACCGACCAGTGACGATACGTCCAGTGATGGATAATAGGTTTGGTGAGCAGTGTCTTCTCCTTAGTATTGTTGCTTGTTAGTACTTACATCGATTTCGAGGACGAAATCTTTTTTTTAGAAGAGGAGGATGTAACAGCCCGCTAGAAATTCAATGGTCGAATTTCTATACATTTTAAGAACCTATTGAAAACTCCATAAGTTTTCACGAATCGACCAATCGCTTAGGTTTTAGTCTATCAGCATAGTTAGGGTAGGGGTGAGATGAGAATTTTGTGTTTTGTTTTGAAGTTTAAAATATTATGTTTTAATATTATTATTGTTTTGGGATTTGAAAAAGGTGTATTGGGATTTGAAAAAGTTGAATTGTTTATTATATTTTGTATGAAGATTTGAAAAATGTGTAATGATAAGATGAAATGAGATGAAAATTTTGTGTTTTGTCTTGATTACCAAACCTGCCCTTAGTGTTATCACTCATTATGTTTCCAGAAGCACGATTTTATTTCTTTGAGATAGTTAGAAGTGGCAAAATGCGATATGACTTGCGCCATCAGACTCAGTTGGTTATTTGGGATTTGGTGGCGTAATTATCTCATTTTCGATTTTAGGACAAAACACTTGTTCAAAAATGCGTTTTGTTTATTTAGTGGCATTTCAAGATTGAATTTTGATAAACAAATTTCATAGTTAGGTTAGTGTGAATATTTAGGGCTTTACAGTGTAAATTTTATTTTCACTTTTCTCAGAGTGAATAGTAAACTCAATAGTAGCACAAAGTGTAATGTTTTCAAAATCACGGTGTGGAATGTCCAAATTAGGTTAGAGAAGTTTTATTTGGATACTTGGCAATATCTTAGCCACACTTGGTGAATAATATTGGACATTTAGCACCAAGAGGAACCATTAGATGGAAATGTGAAGGAAATCAAGGTGTGAGATCATGCCACCAAAGCAAAATTATATTCCATCCAACCATCCAAATTATTCCAAAACCAAAGAGGGTTCAACCCTAGTAAAATCCTAAATGTTTGGAATCCAATTGAAACCCCAAAAGCTTGATTGAAATCGAAACCCTAAAGTTGGCCTTCAAACCCTATTTGATCTGATTTCTAGTATTGAGTTTAATCACTTGATTAAATCACTTTCACATGTTATTAATTCCTCAAATTAATGTTATAACATCATTATCCAACCCTTTAAACTTTGAGAATTTTATTGGGCAAAGAAAAATTGGATTTGGGCTTAATAGCATCTCAAACCCTAACCAAACCCTCTTTAAACCCCAAAATGAAGCCTACTTGTTTAAGGCCCATTAGGCCCACGAATTTTGGCCACCTTGGTAAAGTTTCTTGAGGAACTTTCCACCCACTCAAGGCTAACCATCCATTACTCATGAAAGCCTCAAAGTTGTGCATGATGTGAAGGCCAAAGGCCGCCTAACCACCACCTTTCTCTTGAAAGTTTCCTTAGCTGAAAACTACTCACTATTTTCACCTTCTTGTGACCTAATCACCATCCATCAAGGTGTCACTCGATCCCATACTTCCCTTTTCAGAAGTTTATTTGGCATGCAAGTCATCCTTTCACTCACTTCAACCTTTTTCATTTCCGTTCTTAGAGAGAACACATAGAAGCTCTCTCGGGTAGTTTTCTAAGTCTTTTTGCGTGCCCTTTTTGTAACCCTTTTAATTATTTTCTCACGATGATTCCTTCATGGTAATTTGATTGGTCAAAATTTATTTTAACCATGAAAAGTGAAATTATCCAAGTACCCCTGATTATGACGTTAATGCTGAACAAAAGTTATTAGCACAAATTAGTAACTAATATAAAATATTAAGAGTATTAACACACTAATTTGGTTACAAAGGGAAACCTATTGAAGAACTCCTCAAAGGTAAAACTTTACGGGGCAACCAAACCTAGGAAAACTAATTTTATTGATTGAAAGTATTACAAGTAAAACGTTTACAAAACCTTTGTAACTAGACACGTTTACCTAAGACAAGAGACCCGCTTGTCTTCTACCGCAGTAGGAAGCCAGAACCTCTGACGCTCTTCAATTTTTGTCTTTCCTTCTGAAATCTCTAGTAGTTGAACTTGAACACGGCAACTTCCCCTTGGAGTATGCTCTCACTCAATTGCATGGACTAAGCTTTTTGGAAAATCTTTCTCTCAAGAATTTTCTCTTACACGATCTCTTGAAGTTCTACCCAGATCTTCAAGCTCTCAATGCTTGTGAATATGTGTTGTTCAAGTGTTCTTTTAAAACTCTCAGCCAACTCCTCTATAAATAGACAATGTTGTGATTGATTTGGAGAATGACTTTGCTGACAGGTTTATGCAAAATCTCAGTCAGATACGTTGCTAACAATTTGCGAAAATCTCAGACTGGATCACTTCTTCTGGATTGCATCGAGTTCAAATCTACTTCAGTTTCTTCAATAAAGCTTGCATTTTTATCTCTTCAACTGACTCTTAGAATCGAAACATACATATGAAGCTTGTAGACTCTTATATTATAATATAAACAAGATTTGATAAGAGTTGCAATTCAAACACTTATCCTTACCGGATAACTTCTATTCAAATACTCATCCTTATCGGATGGTTACTGATGGGTGATTTCAATGAGGTGTTAAGTCCTAATGAGAAATGTGGTGGGAGAATTCGAACTGATAAACAGATGCAAGCTTTTAGTGAAGTGATTGATGACTGTGAACTGTTAGACTTGGGTTGTAAAGGCAATCCATTTACTTGGTGTAATAAAAGGGAACCTGCTCAATGCATCAGTGAAAGGTTGGATAGATGCTTGGCAAACCTAAAGTGGAAGGCTTTATTCAAAATGGCTAGTGTAAGCCATGGTAGTGTGGCATATTCTGATCATGTGCCTATTAAGTTGCAACTTCAGGTTAACAGAATGCCAAGAAAAGGGAAGAAACTCTTTCGTTTTGAGGCTATGTGGGTGGAGGAAAAGAGCTGTAAAACTATCATTGAAAAAGCCTGGGGGGAAGGTTTTGGTGAGGGAACAATGCTAGGAGTAATGGGACAGATAAGAAGATGTGGTCAACAGTTAGCAGTTTGGAACAAAAACAGCTTTGGTCATGTTCAAAAAAATCTAAGAAAAGCTAAGTTACATCTTAAGATGATTGAAGATTCTGACCCAAGGGGCCTTATGCAAGAAGATCTTAAAAAAGCTAGAGTTGAGGTCCACAAATGGCTCGAGAGAAATGAAATTATGTGGAGGCAAAGATCACGAGCTCTTTGGTTGGCTGAGGGGGATAGAAATACTAGTTACTTCCATCATAAGGCTTCACAGAGAAAGAGGAAGAATTTGTTAAGTGGCATTCGGGATGCTAATGGTAATTGGCAAGTGGAAGATGCACGAGATGAAGTGATCCTCAACTATTTTCATAAGCTATTTACAGCTTCTGCTAATAGAGGCAATTTGCAGTTTCTAGAAAACCTTGCTGGTAGGGTGACTAATGAGATGAAACAAAGATTAGAGGAGGAGTTTGTGGAAGCAGAAGTGGAAGCAGCTTTAAAGGAGATGAAGCCTACAAAATCCCCTGGTCCAGATGGTATGGCTCCTTTGTTTTATCAAAAATGCTGGTCTGTGGTGGGAAGGGATGTTACAAAGGCTGTTTTAACTGCTCTGAATACTGGTAGTTTCCCTCCTCAGTTAAATCATACTTTTGTGACTTTGATTCCAAAGAAGAGAAATGTTGAGGTGGTGTCTGATTTGAGGCCAATCAGTTTATGCAATGTCTTATATAAATTGGTGTCAAAGGTACTAGCAAACAGACTGAAGGTTGTGTTACCCGAAATAATTTCCTCTTCTCAAAGTGCTTTTGTACCCGGAAGGTTAATAACAGATAATGTGCTCATTGCTTATGAATTAGTGCATTTCCTTCGAAGGAAGAGGAAAGGAAAGAAGGGTTTTATGTCCCTTAAACTTGACATGAGTAAGGCCTATGATCGTATTGAGTGGGACTATCTTGAATCTGTCATGAGAAAGATGGGGTTTGGGACCAAGTGGATTGAGCTGTTAATGTTGTGTGTGACTTCTGTATCGTTTTCCTTTTTGGTGAATGGCGAGCCTAAGGGTCCTATCTTCCCAACGAGAGGTTTGAGACAAGGGGATCCCCTTTCCCCCTATCTCTTCCTTCTCTGTACTGAGGGCCTCATATCTATTCTTAAAGCAGCTGATAGACAAGAAGCAGTGGAGGGGATCAGAGTGTGTAGAAGTGCACCAAATGTAAATCACCTTATGTTTGCAGATGACAGTGTGTTATTTTGCAGGGCTACTCTACAGACTAATAGAAACATACTTCACCTACTGGAAGTCTATGAAAAAGCCTCGGGCCAAATGGTGAATAGAGATAAGACTTCTATGTTATTCAGCAAAAATGTGCCCTCGAGTCAACAAGAAGAAATCATGAGGTTCTGGGGAGTTCAGCAGCACCAATCCTATGACAAATATTTGGGACTTCCTCCTATGGTGGGTAGAGGAAAACATCAAGCATTTTCAGTGTTAAAGAGCAAGTTGTGGCAAAAATTACAAGGGTGGAAGGAGAAGCTTTTATCTCAAGGGGGCAAAGAAGTGCTCATCAAAGCAGTGGCTCTCTCTATCCCTACCTATATCATGAGTTGTTTTAAACTGCCTGCCTCTTTGTGCTCTGAATTGGAGAGTCTTATTGCAAAGTTTTGGTGGGGACAAAAGAAGGACGAAAACAGAATAAGATGGATCAGTTGGAGAAAGCTGTGTGAACCAAAGGCACTCGGGGGGATGGGTTTCAAGAACCTGAGAAGCTTTAATATGGCACTATTAGCTAAACAGGGTTGGCGCATCCTTAAAGAGGAAGACTCACTACTTCATAAGATCTACAAGGCCAGGTATTTTTTTTCTTCTAACTTCATGGAGGCTGAGTTAGGCAATGAACCTTCTTATGTGTGGAGGGGTATTTGGGAAGCAAAGTCTCTCTTACTAAAAGGGTGCAGATGGAGAGTAGGAGATGGAAAGGCTATCAATATTTGGACTGACTATTGGCTGCCTAATCATAAACTGGTACCTACAATTGATTCAATTACTCAAACTCAGCTGAATTGGAAAGTGTCTGAACTGATAGATGCTAATACAAAGATGTGGGATATAGAGAAGGTTAGAAGATTCTTACCACCAAGGGAAGCGGATGAAGTACTGAATATGATACTTACCCCTGATCAAAGACCTGATTGTTTTGTTTGGGAACATGAGCATAATGGCCTGTTTAGTGTCAAGAGTGCATACAGATTGTTTGCATCTTTTGATGAGGAGAGGCAGTCGGGTGAAGGGTCAGCTAGAGGGGGGCAATGTAGACTGTGGAAAAGAATTTGGAAGCTGCAAGTTCCAAATAGAATAAAAATTTTCGCTTGGAGGGTGTGCAAAAATGGGCTACCATCTTTGAAAAATCTCCAAACAAAGAAGGTGGTGACTGATGCTCAGTGCAAGTGGTGTCAAGTTGAGATTGAAGACACAAATCACGCCATCCTCAATTGTTCAAGCTTCATAGAGTCTTTGCAGGTCCAGCTCAACTTCTTGCAGGGCAGTAGTGGTCCTCGAGATTTTACTCAAGTGTTGGAATATTTGATAAGAAGAAATAAAGCTGGAGAAATGGAGTCTTTGGTCCTTTGTGCTTGGGGTCTATGGAATAGAAGGAACAAACTAATGTTTGAGAATCAAATATTATCCCCAGAACAGGCCATTGACCATGCACTTTCATTGTACCAAGAGCATTTATCTGCTTCCTATGAGCATAAGAAAGGACTGATGCCTCAATGCTGCTGGCAGCCTCCTCCTGCAGGGGTATTGAAGCTTAATATTGATGGTGCTACATTCCATGAGCATTGTAGATCGGGAGTAGGCATTGTCTTGCGAGATGAGAATGGAAAGGTGCTCTTAACAGCAAGTAAACCAGAACATGAGGTGAGTGATCCAATTGAGATTGAATTTTTGGCTGTTCTGAGAGGCCTCCAGATTTGCTTCCCCTTGGGTATCCGTGAGCTCGAGGTGGAGAGTGACTCTTTGCTGGTGGTCCAAGAGATTAATAAGGAACAGGAGTCTATGTCTATTTGGGGAAACTTGGTATCTGAGATCAAGCGGATGCTACAAAGATTTCCTAAAGTAATTACTCAACATAAAGGCCGTTTGGCCAATGAAGTTGCCCACTGTTTGGCACGATATGCATGGGGTATTGATGAGCTAGTGGTTTGGTGGGATTCTTTTCCTGAAGATGTTTCACAAATCATATGGCATGATGCCTTGATGTAATTTCTTTGGTTGATGAATAAAATAGTATGCATTGTTTATCAAAAAAAAAAAATACTCATCCTTATCGGATACAATCCTAGAGTCCTATTTAAAAATACATTCATCCATAATTCGAATTTAAATACATATTCAAGTAATTCTAACCGAACATAGATTACATTTACAATATCTCCCTTTGTCTAATTGATGACAAAAACGTGTATTGGATGAATGTTATTTAAAGCTGCAAAAACAACTAACCAAACAACCAGTAAAGATCTCATATAGATAATTATACTTCATATCAAAACATTTATCATAGGCAAAATATGTAAAGTATCATAACGAGTCTTAATGTAACCACACACATATCAGTTTAATGTAACAAGTGAAATCAAAATAAGAAAAGCAAATCATTGTTCAATATGCAAACCAAACTGGAAAAAAAAAACTTTAAAAAAAATAATAAAAGGTGGTAGTGGTGTCTGTATTTTATTTGCACTGCCCTGCTGCTCTCTCTGCTGACAGATTCATCCCATCTCCCCCTATGTGTTGTCACATCAGTTAGAATCTGATTTTTCTTCTTCCTCAGGTGGATTTACTGTCTTCAGGATTTGATTCACATCTAGAAGAACTTTCTGCAACCTATCATTCCCCTTCTTTGACTTGTCCTACAGGTCTGCTAGCATTTGTTCTATTTATCCCATTTTTTTCTTCCCACTTATCCAAAAAAGAATCAAATTTTGACTGCAAAATCTGAAGTTGTTCAAGCACTTCAGTGGATTGTCCTGGGGCAGGATGAGAAGATGTGGATGCCTCAGCGTGACTTGTTTTTTTTCCACTAATCACAGCTTCTGATTTGGTGACCGTTTTAAAGGAGATCTTCCCAACATCTTTACTGTGGCCTTTATGCTCTTTAAAAGAATTTTAGCAATTCTGACCAACTTCGTGATGAGGTCTCCAAATGGTAGATTTTCCTTGTCTGTCAAGTCAACCCTGGCCTTGGAAATAACATCAATAATATGGGAGAGAAGACCTATAAGTACACCTTTAACTATAGCATACATAAACTGGACTTTTTCAATTGCCAGCTCGGTATGCCTAGTGATGGGCCAAAGATTTATCAATACAACTTTGGCAAGGAACCTATATTCAGGGAGCATTGATTTCCTAGAGAATCTATGAGTTTTTGAGGGCCATGCTGGTGCGTTGGACCCAACATACAAATATTTCATTTAGACTTTTGATGGGGTTCCCATACCCTTGTATGGAAAACCTGGGTTTTCCATACTAGGGAGTTCATAGAACTCTCTAATAAACTCGGGAGTTATGATAAAACAACTTCCTTAACAGTGGATGTAATGAAATTATTGTCCACACTCAATAAAGAGTTGGCATAAAATTCCCTCACAATTTCAATATAGGGGACAGGGGCTCCCTCAATAATTTTCTCTCATCCTCTGTCAGCAAATATGTGAGGAATAAATTTAAAAGTAGGGTCATTCACATCATTTAGAGTTACCTCTCCTTCTCCAAGAACATTTCTCTTGGAGAACACAGTCTTGTAGGCTGTCTCTACTTCCTCACTAACAAACTTTGGTGGTTTTGATCATTTGGTAAGAGGCTTTGATATACTCCTCACTCTTTTAGAAGGGACAGATACTTTATTTGCCACCTTGGATTTTTTAGGAGAGTTCTTTGGAGTTCTCACATGAGAGTCAGATTCTCCAACACTAGAGGAATTTACTAGAGGTGCTTTGCTATCAAACTTTACTTTCTTTGCAATTGACTTGATTTCATCTACAAATATATATATATATATATATATATATTCTAAGCATGATAAATACTCAATGTAACAAAGTAACTAGATTCACTTTTCTCTCAACATATCGACATAACAGGGCCAAGAACGTGAAGATAACTCCAAAAAAAAAAATTAATCCAATCACACACGTGTTTCTAGGAAATTATCCAGATAACACATACATGTTCAACAATTTTTACCTGATGAGAAAAATATCTAGTCCTAAGCACAGGACCAATGTAGCAAAGGGTGGACGGCGATGACATTGAGAAAATAACCAAATAGACTCACATGCAACCTTTGATCGTTACCTTCTACAACAAGAAATCAACACGAATGCTTTTCAAAGCATTATTTAACCCCTTCAAAAAGACTTTCAAGTCTTAAGCCAACTAGGTTTCCGAAAGATCTCAGAGATCTTTAAGGAATCGGAGACTGAGAGAACCCTAAAAAGAGTCATACAGTAACGAAAACTTAAGAAATACATTCCGAAGAGAAGACTTACCTTAGTTTTGTGCAGAAATTAGTTTTGTGCAGAAGATAAATACAAATTTCTTGAAATACACAGACTGAATATCATGCGTTTCTCTCTAAGGGTGTATCGGAGAAGACAAACAGAGTGAATGGAGGAGAGAATCGAGGCTTAATGGTGATTAAGGGTGATTGACGTGTAGTTAATGTTGCAGAGTAGCTTTTTCATTTCCCACCCAAAGCCTGGAACGTGCCAGGCACGTGGGCCCCCCTTTTTCTAACACGTAGAGCATGCCTTAAATGTAACATCCCACTCCTATTCCAATTGCTCATGCACCTCTTCTTTGTTTTCAATTTTTTTTTTTAAAAAAAAAAAAAACAATTTTAAAGAACCAGAAAAGTAAAAATATCATGTATTTTTTTTATTCACAAAGCTTGGGCCTTTTTTAGTAATTTCCTTGTCCAAGCTTTGTTACACTCGAACACTTTTTCACTTTTTTAGGAGAAGTATTCATTTTTGGCCAGTCTTCACAATTGAGCATTTTTTTTAATTGATGACCTACCAAGAATTCGTGTGTGTGTGAGTGAGGAAAAAAATCTTTTCAAAATATTTCAATTTATTTTTCTTTCTTTTATGTACTCCTCATTTCTTACATAATTTTTTCAGGTTTGCTCCAATAAGGGTGAACCTTTTCTTGAAAGTCAAACTTTATACTAGGGCCTAGATATCCCAAAAAGCAACTCCCTCCAAGCACAAAGCCATATTCACTCTATATGTCCATTTTGTATTGCTAATCTTATTCCACAATGATTGAGACAATGATTTTTTCTACAAGAGCTTTTAGAGTTTAGATCCATGCATGCATGTTCGTCTTTTTCGATTTGGTATTAGATTCAACTAGTTTTAATCAATTCAAGACATAGACTCCCCCTTTCTTTATGCCTTGTACGAGTATACACATGTTGTCACCAAATTGTTAGAAGGTCAGATTTAAACTCCTTACAGTGTGGAGAATAGAATTCTTGTGTGGTCTTTCTTAAGAGTTGTGCAAAAGTAAAAACACATACCAGACAAAGTCTACCTCGATCCCAACAAAATGAATTCATGGAGTCGCAAAGCTCAAAGACCTGGTACACTCATAAAGCTTGTACGTTGCATAATGATAGCAACATGAAGTTTTTTTTTTTCTTTAAGAAACAAGCAAAACAAACACCATCTTATTATTATTATTAAACCAAAAAAAATTATAGCATGTCACACACACTAATGGTCTTCCTTAGAAATTCAAACCTTAGACCATCTAAAGGTTTAGTGAACAAATTGGCCAGTTGGTGTTCGGTATCAACATGTTCCAGAGACACTACCTTTGTTTCAACCAAGTATCTTTTGAAGTGATGTCTTATATCTATGTACTTGATTCTTGAGTGTTGCACAGGGTTCTTCAAGATACTAATTGCACTTGAATTGTCATAGTAGACAGTCATAGTATCTTGAGAGAACTCATAGTCTTCAAGCATCTTTTTCATTCAAAGAAGTTGAGTGTAACAACTGCCAGCCGCAATGTATTTGGCTTCAGCAGTGGATAGGGAGATGGAGTCTTGCTTCTTGCACATCAATGCTACCAAATTGCTACCGACATAACAACAACCACCTGCGGTGCTTTTTCTATCATCAGCATTACCAACCCTGTCAGCATCAGAATAGCCAACCAGACTCATATTTGAATCTTTTGAATACCATATACCATAGTCAACAGTAGCACTCAGGTATTTCAAAATTCCTTTTACTACTGTGAGGTGTGATTCTTTAGAATTAGTCTTAAATCGTGCATAAACACCTACACTAAAAGTAGTGTCAGGTCTGCTAGTAGTAATGTAAAGAAGACTTCCTATCATGCTTCTATACAAAGTAGGATCAATGCTCTTACTTGTAGAATCCGAACATCTTTTAACCGAGGTGCTCATCGGAGTGCGAGTATGTGTCTTCCCTTCCATGCCAAATCTCTTAACAAGATCTTTAGCATATTTAGATTGCGAAATAAAAATCTCTCATTCAGTTTGTTTAATTTGAATCCCAATGAAGAAATTTAATTCCCCAATCATACTCATTTTTCATTTCTTTGGAAAAGTCATGTGAGAGTTGGTCAAGAGTGGAACTGAACACAATGTCATCTATATAAATTTGAGCAATAAATAGATGCTTACCATTACTAGATTTTCTTAAAAAAAGTGTTCGGTCAGCTTAACCTCTTACAAATTCATTTTCAAGCAAGTATTTCGTTAGTCTCTCATACCATGCTCGAGGTACTTGCTTCAATCTAGAAAGAGCTTTCTTCAACCTAAAAACATGATCAGGAAACAACTGATTAGAAAATCTCTTTGGTTGTTCTACATATATTTTTTCATTGAGTATGCCATTTAAAAAAAACACTTTTAACATCCATTTCATAAATCTTAAAATTTAAATGGCTTGCAATTGCTAGCAATATGCAAATAGATTCCAAACGAGCTATTAGTGCAAAGGTATCGTCAAAGTCAATTCCTTCAACTTGGGTGTATCCTTGTGCTACCAATTTGGCCTTATTTTGAACAATAGTTCCATGTTCGTCTGACTTGTTTTTGAAGATCCACTTTATTCCAATGATATTGTGATCCTCAGGTCTTGGAACTAGCTCCCATACTTGATTTCGAGTGAACTAGTGCAATTCCTCATTCATGGCGTTGACCCAACTTTCATCTTGTAAGGCTTTTTCCACCTTTTTAGGTTCAACCTGAGACAAATAGCAAACTTATGAGACTTGATTTAAAACACGTTTTCTTAATCTCATACCTTCATCCAATTCTCCAAGGATGTTCTCCTTTGGATGATTGTGGTTGATCCTTGTAGATGACTCTTTTTCATGGTGTGAAACTGAAATTGGTATAGCAAGTTCCACTGGATCTATGTCCTCTTGACGACCTTCCTAATAAGGTCATCAAGTTCTTTATTGGTCATCTTCTTAAAGTTGTCATCCACAACTACGTTGACTGACAACATCAATGTCTTAGTCCGTAGATTGTAAACTCTGTAAACTTTGCTATTTGATGAATACCCAAGAAATATTCATTTATCACTCTTGCTATCGAACTTGTGGGCATTCTCTCTATCTCTCAGAATGTAGCAAGTACTCTCGAACACTTTAAAGTACTTTACCATGGGTTTCTTTTGATTCCATAACTCATAGGGAGTGAGTTTGGTGCCTAGATGAAAGACTACACTGTTCAAGATGTGTCCAGTAGTGTTGACAGCTTCTCCCCAGAAGTATAACGTCAACTTTTTGCTACTCAGCATGGTGTGAGCCATCTCTTGTATTGCCCTATTTTTCCTCTCCACAATTCCATTTTGTTGTGGAGTGATTAGGGCTGAGAACTCTTGATGTATCCCCTGTTCATCACAAAATGAAGAGAAATTAGTATTTTCAAATTCCCTACTATGATCACTACGAATACGAGAGATAGAGGAATTCTTTTTTGTTTGAAATTGTCTGAACAGTTTCTTCTCAAGGTCGAAGGTTTCTGTTTTGTCTCTCAATAGAATGATCCATGTGTATCTTGATTAGTCATCCATAATGACCATTATATACTTCTTTCTGTTGAGACTCTCAGTCTGAGTAGGACCCATCAAATCCATGTTTAACAGCTTAAGTGGTCTTGAGGTCAGAATATCAACTATCTTATTGTGCTGTGCCTTGGTCTGCTTTCCTTCCTTACAAGCTCCGCACACCATCTTCTTGTTTTTCAAAATTTTAGGCATTCCACGTACAACTTCCTTCTTAAAGATCTTTTGCATGTCCCTATAGTTGATATGGCCTAGACGGTAGTGCCACAACTTAGTTTCATCCAGCACTACTTTGTGACAATGAATTGTGTTCATAGGAGAGACTCCATCGCAGTTGTCAGCAGTTCTGGTGCCCTTCAAGATCCATTTTCCAGCACTATTGTAGACTTTGCATTCATCCTTTGAGAGTTACATAGAAAGATGATCATCACAAAATTGACTAATATTTAACAGATTGGTCTTGAGGCTATTAACAAAAAATAACATTATGAAGAGTAGGTAAACCAGGAACATCTACACTTCCCTTTCCTTCCTCTGTTGCTATACTTCCATCATCGAAAGTTATGAATCCTCCACTGGTGGACTCAATCTTCTTAAACAACCCTTTGTCTCCTGACATATCTCTAGAACAAGTATTGTCCAGATACCACATGCTAGTTCCATAGCTTTGAGTGTTGTGTGTGCTACTAGACATACGACCTTTTCTTTCACTACCCACTTGGTCTTGATATTCGTATTATTCATGTTTTTAGGAAAACACAATTAGGATAGTTCACCAAGTTTCTTACCTATGGTGTTTATTTGATCGCTCAATTTGTCCAACTTAATTTCTAAGTTCGTATCCTTGCTTGAAAACTTATTTCTATTTCCTTTTTCTTTCTCTTTTCTAAGTCTAAAGAAATTTGTTCTAGTGTGTCCAATTATTTTACAAAAAAATGACAAGTAGGGATAAACTTACCTTTGGACTTACTTGGAGAAATCATTGTTGACTTGCCTTCGTTCACAGGTTTCTTTGAGATATTTTCTATATTACTTCCTTTTACAAAGGTGATACCTTTGGATGTATATGAACTTTCAGAGTCATAATCATCACTCAGAGTAGTATTCAAAGTTTTTGCCTTTCTTTTAAAATTTGGACATTACATTCTTAAGTGATCAAAACCAGAGCATTCATGACATTGGACTTTATCTTTAGACTCGGTTTTGTCTTTATTCCACTTTTCAGATTCATTCTTTTTAGTGAAATTCTTACCTTTTTTCATCTTACCAAAATTCTTTTTATTAAACATGAATTTTTTTAATTTTTTGGCCTCAAGAGCAAAGTCATCATTACATAGATCTTCATCATCAGACTGATTTTCTTCCTTACTAGTTTTGAGTGCGATGATCTTACCTTTCTTTTGTCATGGAAGAGTAGATTCATAAGTTTGAAAAGAACCTACCAGTTATTCTACTCGAGTTGTGTCTAAATCCTTACTTTCTTCTATGACTGTCACCTTTGGTCAAAACCTTTCAGGCAGGGATCTCAGGATTTTTCTTACAACTCGTGCCTCCTCCACCTTCTCACCAAAATTGTACCTAAAATTAACAATATCATTTAATTTAGCATAAAACTCATTAAAAGTCTCATCATCCAGCATTTTTATCTCCTTAAACTTTGAGGACAATATTTGTAGTTTGAAATTTTTCACCGTTTTGGTCCCTTCATGTGTGGTTTCCAAAATATCTCAAGCATCTTTGGATGTCTAATATATGGAAATTCTCTTGAATTCATCAGGAGAAACTGTCATGAAAATGGCGTTTAGACATTTGTTGTTCCAATTACACCTGCTTGATTGTTCTTTGGTCCACTCTTCTATAGGTGTTGTGGGCCTTGACCATCCTGACTCCATTGTTAGCTAGACTTTCTCATTAAGCGACTTTAGAAACACTCTCATCCTTATCTTCTAGTAGGCATAGTTACCACCGTCGAAATGTGGTGGTGATGATAGTGTCGCCATGATTTTCTAGGGGAATGGATCACACTCAGATTGAGTGAACCACGCTCTGATGTTAATTGAAATTAGTCAAGTACCCCTGATTATGCATGTTAATGCTGAACAAAAGCTATTAGCACATATTAGTGACCAATATAAAATATTAAGAGTATTAACACACTAATTTGGTTACAAAGGGAAGCCCTTTGAAGAACTCCTCAAAGGTAAAACCCTACTGGACAACCAAACCTAGGAAAATCAATTTTATTGATTGAGAGTATTACAACTAAACTATTTACAAAACCCTTGTAACCAAAGACATTTACCCAAGATACACGACCCGCTTGTCTTCTACCGCAGTAGGTAGCCAGAACCTCTGACGCTCTCCAAATATTGTCTTTCTTACTGGAACCTCCAGTGGTTGAACTTGAACATGACATGTCCCCCTTAGAGTATGCTCTCACTCAATCCCATGGACTAAGCTTTTTGGAAAGTCCTTCTCTCAAGAATTTTCGCTTACACGATCTCTTGAAGTTCTACCCAAATCTTTAAGCTCTCAATGCTAGTAAATACGTGTTGTTCAAGTGTTTTTTTTAAAACCCTCTACCGACTCCTCTATAAATAGGAAATGTTGTGATTGATTTAGAGAAGGACTTTGCTGACAAGTTTATCCAGAATCTCAGTCAGATACGTTGCTAACTATTTGCGAACATCTAGGACTAGATCACTTATTCTGGATTGCATCGAGTTCAAATCTGCTTCAGTTTCTTCAATAAAGCTTGCGTCTTTATCTCTTCAACTGACTCTTAGACTCGAAACATACATAGGACTCTTGTAGACTCTTATTTTATAATATAATCAAGATTTGATGAGAGTTACAATTCAAATACTTATCATTATCGTATAATTTCTATTCACATACTCATCCTTATCAGATGCAATCCTAAAGTCCTATTTAAAATTACATTCATCTATAATTTAAATTTAAGTACAGACTCACCTAATTGTAGTCAAACATAAATTAAATTTACAGAAAGGTCAATCTGGGCTATAATCTAGATAGTGTGTTGTATTTTGGAATTTGTTACCAAGCTAATGGACAGATCTTGGTTTGAAAGTTTTATGGAGTGTTGTCACCATGTTTATATGAATATTTATTGGATATTTGTTGCATGATTAAAGCTTTGATGGAAGATTTCCTTACATCTAAAATGTTAGAAACTGGAAGAGGAAAAACAATTTCTGTTTAAGAAAGTTTGGCTATTTTGTGGTTTATTCTTACTCCAATGACTTTGATAATTTTATTTTGAATAATGCTAGAGCCCCCGCTGGGGGAACCTGTATTTTTTTATATGTTTTTTTGTTTTTTGTTTTTTGTTTTATATAGATTTTTTTAATAATTTTAAATATTTAAAAAAAATAAAAAATTTATTAAATTATTAAAAAACACTTTCTTAATCACGAAGTAAAATATCAAAATATTTTTTTACTTCGTGATTAAGAAAGTGTTTTTTAATATATTTTTTTTTACTTTCTGGTTAAGAAAGTATTTTTTAACGATGTTTTAAATTTATTTTATTTTTTAAAAATATTTAAAAGTATTAAAAATATCTATATAAAAAATAACTTAAAAAAACACATAAAAAAACACTATGTTAGAGTCAGCGGGAGCTCCCGATGTTTTAAATTTATTTTATTTTTTTAAAATATTTAAAAGTATTAAAAAATCTATATAAAAAATAACTTAAAAAAACACATGAAAAAACACCATGTTAGAGTCAGCGGGAGCCCCAGCGGTGGCTCTAGCATCATCCTTTATAAAAAAATTCATAATATTATTAAACAATACTTTCTTAATCATGAAGTAAACTAAAAAATATTTTTTATAATTTTTATTTTACTTCGTGATTAAGGAAGTATTTTTTAATAATTATTTTTTACTTTTTAATTAAGAAAGTATTTTTAATGATGTTCTAAATTTATTTTATATTTTAAAATATTAAAAAATATTAAAACAATCTATATAAAAAACAACTTGAAAAAAAAAGATATGTAAATAGTAAATACATGCTACAGCCCCAGCGAGAGCTCCCAGCGGGAGCCCCCAGCGGGAGCTATAGCACTACTCTTTTATTTTATGATACTAAGCCTTTTATCTACATGTTAGGATATTGGTTTGAAGATTCTAGGTGTTAATTTGTGAAGATATGAATTTTTATGCACTAGAATACTCGGTTAGGTCAAAAGTTTGATAATTTCATCTAGACCCATGGTTTGGTTTATTTTTAGCCATGTGATTTTAACTTTAATGCTTGGATATACTTTAGGATGAATTTTTAAACCATATTATGTTTTGGTTTGAAGATCTCATCATGGTATGCCTTGGATCAAGTGTTTGATCAAAGCAAGTTGGGAAAAAAATTATGTTTTTTACTAAGCGTTGGAGCCAAGTACTTCAAGTGAGTTTTTATGGTTTTTGGTGACTTTTATGTATTGATTGAAAGCATTTTAGTTCTTAAGAATGTGTTACGAACATGTTAGAAGAAAGTTTTAGATTTTGGAGTTCTTGGAAATGTTTTGAAATAGGTCAAATCAGAGTTTGTATTTTAGTTAAAAAGCTTGGATCTTTTTACTAAACAATTTTGTGTCTATGAGAAGTATATTTTGTTGAATGTTTTAAGCATCTTTTTAAAGTTAGGATATGAGAATATTTGTTGCAATATTCCGGTTTGATCATGAGTTTTGGAGTTAAAAGAAATTGCAATAAAAATCAAGAGATATGGCCTTTGTAAGTTTTGGCCCTATAATTTTTTTCATAGTTGTGATTGATTTTAAATTTTTTTAAATTTATATTTGAGTTTAGCACAAACTTTACATGATGAATGTAAATTTTGGTAATTTTTAGAGTACAATGTGAAATCATTAAGGTAGGGGTAAAATTGTCATTTTATCACATGTAGAGGGTAAAATAGTCATTTTACACTAAGTTAGCATCTTTCATGTTTTTAAGTCATTAGTGATAAAATTTTTAACATTTAGAACTATTGCTTACAGTTTCTCGTGTTTCGTGCTTTACCTCGTAAAACGTGATGATTAGGATAAGTTAGCTTATAACTTACTATCAGATTACTATGTATGTGTTTAGGTAAGGAAACTATTAGTTATGTACTTGTGTTATCATATATTTCATGCCATGCCATGTCACTACATGTTTATCTTTTACACATTTTATTCTATCACGAAATATTCATTTGTTACATATATTATATTCTATCATGAAATAGTTATCTGTTACACGTTATGTTATGTCATATATTGCTATATGTTATACATTATTCCATGTCATGTAAGGCTATCTGTTACACATTATGCCATGTCACATAATATTGTCTGTTACAAGTCATGCCATGTTGCGTAATATTATATGTTACATGTTATGCCATGTTACATATTGTTTATCTGTTTCATGTTACGTCAATTCATGCATCTCACATATATGTCATGTTACGTATGTCATGTCATTTGTAATTTTATTTCACGTCACGTCATGTCTCGAGTATAGAGCGTGTCTCTAAAACAGTAGTTTCTCAGTTAGTCATGCCTTGGATACTCATGTTGTAATTACTATGATTGTCCAAGCATTTCCATTTATAATTTCACGTGAGGTACTTATGGTGTAATTATTTTGATTGTTAGAAACCCTCTACTCAAATGCTTTTGGCGTAATCGATTGTCAAAGTTTTACTAGGTACTCCTGGCGTAATCATTATGATTGTTAAGGTATCTCATTTAAAATACTCATGGTGTAATCATTATGATTATCTGAGTATCTCTAATGGAATATGTTGGGCGGAATCATTCTGATTGTTCACTATTCCTAAGGAAACAACTGGCAAAATCATTTTGAATGTCAGAGTTCAAGTTCACATTCATGTTTAAGTTCATGCTCAAGTTAAGTTTATTGAACAAGATTCCAAGTTCATGTATTTCACGTTCAAGCTCATCTTATTGAAGTTCAAGTTCATGTTACGTTAAGTTCAAGTTCATGTTATTCATGTTCAAGTACACGTTTAGTTCATGTTTCAAGCTCACGTTCAGTCATGTTTCAAGTTCACATTCAGTTCATGTTTCAATTCACGTTAAGTTCATATTCAGTTTTAGTTCAAGTCTAATTTATGTTCACATTCATGTCCAAGTCAGTTCACGTTCAAGTTCATGTCATGTCAAGTCTCAGTTAAGTTCATGTCATGCCAAGTTTAGTTTCAGTTCAGTCTATGCTCAAGTTCAAGTCATGTCAGTTCATGCCATGTTAAATGTTAAGTCTTATTTATGATCATGTATGAATTCATACTTTTACTATCATGCATGCATCTTTGACCTGTATGTTAATTATTTGTTAACTTGTTGAGATTTGTAATCAAATCTCATCGTGGTAGTTCCAACTATCATTCCCCCTAGAATGGTAGACCATGTCAGGATTAGGAGACACACCAGAGGTCGACTGACTGGAGACGATTGATTAGACAACAACGACAAGACACGGAGCTCATAGCCTCAATGCTCTGATCTATCGTTAGTATTATGACTTCCTTGACTAAGTTGCGCGAGCTACTCAATGGATTAGCCTAGTAGTTACTTTAGTTCCTGCTTGTACTTAAAAGAGCTCGGTCTCTAGTACTCTTATGATTACAGACCTTTTGGACTCATGATGTAATCAAGAAGGTCTACCACTTTAATGTTTATGGATTATGTTTTAAGTATTTGAGATATCTTTAGTTTGGTACATAGTATTACTCAAGAAAAAAATTATCCGTTGCCAATATTACATATTGTTAGATGCATAGATGCATGCAGGTATATTGCATCTTTATTTGTCATGAATGGGGGCATGTAACCTTGTGTTGCATGTCTCGATGCTTCAGATTTCATCCGATCCCAAGCAAAAATATGGGGGAGTCACACCAACTATCAAGTGAGGCCAAGTACGACATCGTTCTACTCCACTCCTCATTCTCCTTTTCTTGTGATGTACGTGGTAACGCTTCGCGGAATCGTCTAGCGGAATTCTCTATCATGTACCATGATGATAGACTCTCGCTGATTTCGCAGACACACAAACAGGTATCCAGGCTCCCATAAGATATCATTATTAGTAACATAAAACAGTTAAAAGCATCAAAATGTTAAAAGCATCATAAATCAACAAGTGAATATAGCTAGAAATATTTATTTATGCTTGTAGAAACCGAAAAATAAGATTATAGAGATGATGCAATGTCTCCCACACACAACATTTATCCCCATTGTCCAGCATTGTCTTAGAAGCTAATCTACATTTCTATGTCGAAAGTCCTCTTGTTATCTCCTTGCTCTTCACTTTTCCGCACCAGTCACTTCTCAAGCCCTTTCTGTGAATAAGGTCTCGAAAGTGAGACTTTGTCCTACGTTCAAATCCTTTAAATAGAGTGGGAATGTCAGATGCTTTTTCTGACGTATCTCTGACTCTAAGTATGCTAGGATAGGAGTATTTCTGAGACGCCCCCAAATTCCGCTTGGGATCGGACGGACATTTGAAGTGTCGAGACATGCAACACAAGATTACCTGCCTCCGTTCATGACATATAAGATGCAATATTCCTAACATGCATCTAGCATTATGCAATATTCGCAGCGGATAATTTTTTTCTTTAGCAATACTATGCACCAAACTAAAATATCCCAAATACTTAAAACATACTCCATATTTAACGACATACTAAACAACTAAGATCACAATAATAGTCCATAAAGTTGTGATCAAAAGAGTGCTGGAGATTGAACTCCACCAATACAAGTAGTAATCTGAGGTAACTATTGAAATATCATATACGTCGCACCGTCGCTTAGTTGGCCGTTTCCAGTTGGTCGATTCCCGGTTCTCCTTCAGATCCTATAACAAAATCTACCATTCGGGGGGAATGGTAGTTGGGACTACCATAGTGAGATTTGATTACAAATCTCAGCAAGTTAACGGAAAACTTCCACACAGGTTAATGATGCATGCATGGCAATAAAAGCATGAATGCATAATCAAATCATAAGTAATCATAGCATAACTTGACATACAACATAACATAACTGGCATAACTTAAACTGAAACTGAAACTTAGCATGAACATGACTTGAAACATAGCATGAACGTGAACTTGAAATATAACATGGACTTAAAACATAACATGAACGTGAACATGCATAATTTGAACATGAACTTGAGCATGGCATAACATAGATGTGAACTTGGAACATAACGTAAATGTGAACATAACATAACATGAATTTGAAACATATTCTTGTCTCATGGGATTACCATGATTGCGTGAACGTAAACTTGAACGTAACATAACGTGAACTTGAAACATGACTTGAACGTGAAATACATGAACTTGAAATCTTATTCAATAGACTTAATCATTAAAGTGACCATATGGGTGCTACACAGGTCCCCTTGAGCCGTGTGTCCTGCCGATTACCGCATCACATCATAGGTTTCTATACCAGCTGTGAGTGCGTTAATACGTACTCCACAGTTGTTGTGGCCCCACGTATTCTACGTGTCACAATTGCTGTGTCTCACGTAGTGTATGCTCCACAGTTGTTGTGGCCCCATACTTCATGCTCCACAGTTGTTGTGGCCCCATGACTTATCTGTTTGTGCCACACTTGCTGTGGACACACGTAACATAATGTGTGGCACCATCGGCGTTAGTGCCTGGCGCGCTCCGGTGACCAGCTAATTAGGCCCCATTCGCAACCTGTTGACTGTACTTTGTCAACCTAGGGAATTTCACACCTATTTAGACACTCCAGCGTGAACAAAGGAGTTCCACTAGGATATTACCCCATCCTAGCGCTTAGGGTCGTGATTGACATGAATAACTTAACTGGCATACATGACATTTCGTAACGTGACGTAACATGATCGTGACATAAAAGATAAAAGTCCTGACGTAGCATAACATGACATGAACATAAGATGACAGACATGACATACTTCAAGACATAAATGTAACAGAATACATTTCATAACATGGCATACAAGTGACATACAACATTTC
The DNA here is from genome assembly GCF_001411555.2 of Juglans regia. Lineage (NCBI taxonomy): Eukaryota > Viridiplantae > Streptophyta > Magnoliopsida > Fagales > Juglandaceae > Juglans > Juglans regia. The sequence goes on along the minus strand of NC_049901.1, from coordinate 30,021,476 downwards.
GTAACATGGCATACCATATAACAGATAACATTTGATAACATGGTGTAACATGTGACAGTGAATCTTACATGACATGAAATACATGTAACAGATGGCATACTTAACTTAACATGACATGCTTGCAATGTATAGGAATACGTGACAGAATATCTTTTGTAACAGATGAATAATTCATGACAGAATAAATTCTGTGTAACAGATAAATATGTAATGACTTGGCATGGCACATATGATAACATGCATACATACAATTTAGTTCCCTTACTTATCACTCATACACATTAAACTGATAGTAAGTTAAAAGCTAACTTACCTCGATCGTCGCGTTCTACTAGAATAAAGCGCGAAACACGAGGAACTGTAAAAGGTTATTCTAAAAGTTAGAAATTAATTACTAACAATTAGAAATGTGAAAAGAGACAACTTAGAGTAAAATTACCATTTTACCCTCTACATGTGGGCAAATGACCATTTTACCCCTAACTTAAGGATTTGATATCCTAATTCCAAAAATTACCAAAATTTACATTCCTCATGTAAATTTTGTCCCAAACTCAAATCTCAACTCAGAAAAATTTAAAACCAATCACAACTATGAAAAACTCACTATGGCCGAAACCTACATAGGCCATTTGTCTTATTTTGGTTGCAATTCTTTCAAGTTCCAAAACTCATGAATAAACCAAAATCTTGTAACAAAGATCTTACTATCCTAAGTTTAAAAACACCCATAAACTATCCATTAAGAAAAAGCTAATTATCAATACCAAACTTTTTGTAAAAAGACCTAAACTTTTTAACAAAAAAGTAAACCTTAAATCACAAGTTTTGACCTTAAAAAAAACATCTCCAAGAATTCCAAAAAATCAAATCTTACTTCTAACATATTCATAATATCATCCTAAGATCAAACATGCTTTAAAACATCAAACAAAACTCACCAAAAAACACAAAACAACACTTGGAGTTTTTGGTTTTAAACTTAGTCCAAAACAGAAACTGATTTTTCCAACTAACTATGATCAATCTCTTGATCCATGGCTTAAAGACATGTGATCTTCAAACTAACACATCACATGGTTTAAAATGTGTCCTAAAGAAGATCCAACCATCAAACTTAAAATCACATGGCTAAAATTTAATAAAACATGGATCTAACTCAAAAACATCAAAGTTTAGGCCTAACCGAAATCCTCTTGCATAGAAAATCATATCTTTAAAAAAAATACTAAAAATCCTCGAAATAACATCCTAACATGTATATAAGAGGCTTAGGATCATCATATAAAAATATCAAAGCCTTTGGAATAAGATTAAACCACGAAATATTCAAACTTTCACCAAACAGAAACTGTTTTTCCACTTCCAGTTTTCAAGTTTCTAACTCTAAGCAAATCTATCATCAAAAGCTTTATTCATGCAACAAAACCTCAATGAACATTCATAAACACATGTTAACAACACTCCATAAAATTTTCGGACCAAGATAAGTCCATTAGCTTGGTCAAAACTTCCAAAACATAACATACTCTCCAGTTTCACGCCCAGAATGACCTTTCCATGGTTAAAAATACTTTTTACCGACCAAATGAGAATGGAATGAGACTAATAATATATCCATGGAAACTAGACTCAAACATGAACAACTTATGTGAAGGAATCATCGTGTGAAAGTACTTACAAAGGGTCGTAAATGGCCACGCAAAACGTCCCAGAAATCTGCCCGAGAGAGCTCTTTTGGGTTTCTCTCTAAGAACGGGAGAAAGAAGTGATAAAATGGAGAGAAGTATGTCTTGCACGACTTTAGACTTCTGGAGGGAGAAGTTATGGGCTTGAATGACCCTTGATTGGAGGTGGATATGTGACATAAAGTGGAGAATAGAGAGGGGCAGAGACTGCTTGCAGCAGCTGTGAAAGATGGAGGTTGATGGAGTGGATTTCTCCTTCACATCAAGGCACTATTGGGTGCAGCCAATGGCAGTGGATGGTCTGCCATGTGGGGGAGGAAACTTCTCCAAGAAGCTTTGCCAAGGTGGCCAATTTCGTGGGCCTTGGTGGGCCCCACCAAGTGGGCTTCAATTTGGGGTTTAAAGGGGGTTTGGTTAGGGTTTGAGATGCTATTAAGCCCAAAATCAAATTTTCTTGGCCCAATCAAATTCCCAAGGTTTAAAAGGTTGAATAATGATGTCATAACAAGGATTTGATTAATTAATAGCATGTGGAAGTGATTTAATCAAGTGATTAAACACAATGCTAGAAATGGGATTAAAAAGGGTTTGGAGGCCAACTTTAGGGTTTGGGAAAACCATTTAGGGTTTTGGTTTCAACCAAGCTTTTGGGGTTTCAATTGGATTCCAATCATTTAGGGTTTTGCTAGGGTTGAAACCCTCTTTGGTCTGGCACAATTTGGTTGAACAGATGAAACACAACTTTGCTTAGGTGGCATGATCTCACACCTTGATTCCTTCACAAATCTATCTAATGGTTCTTCTTTGTGTCAAGTGTCTAATACCATTCACTAAGTGTGGCTAAAATCTTGCCAAGTGTCCAAATAAAACTTCTCTAACCTAATTTGGACATTCCACACTGTGATTTTGAAAACACTGCAATGGGTGCGCTTATCGAGGTTACTATTCACTCCAAAAAAATACATAATAAACTTAGTACTAAAAATTCTAAATATTCATATTAACTTATAGTGAAAATCGTTTAACGAAATTCAACCCCGAAGTGCCCCTAAAAATAATTTCATAATTTTCAACAGACGTTTCGTCCGGAATTATGAAAATAAGTTATTGCGCCATAAAATCCTAAATAATCCTCTGAGTCTAATGGCGTAGACCATAACGCATTCTGACACTTCTAACTACCTCAAATAATTAAACTCATATTACTAGCACCATAGTGAGTGATAATACTGACTATGTTGACAGACTAAAACCTATGTGATTGGTCGATTCGTAAAAACTTATGGGGTTTTCACGAGATTCCTAAAGTCAATAGAAATTCCACCAATGAATTTCTAGCGGGCTGTTACAATTTCTCCCTGTCGTGTCATATTGTAGGATGACATAGACATGTGACTAGGGTATGGTCTGCACACCCATACGGTCTGCCAACTCCTCCATCCCACCTTGAATAAGGGTTCTCCACTTGACATTGGGCCATGCTTTCCGTGCCTTCACCTTTAATTGTAGACCCAATTCTAATGAGACCCTTCGGATGGGGTATGGATTTGACTACAATACAAACACCCTTTTGAACTCTTCTGTGCTATCCTCAAAAGTTCTCATGATTGGTTGTGCCAGTAGTTGTCCGTAGTTTCTCTTTGGCGAGTAATCCTTTCTCACCTTGGGCGGGTAGTGCACAAATCGTCCAAGCTCATCAGTCCTTCTGACTTCTTGTTCTTGTCCTCATGGGATATGAATTTTCTAGCTTGTCTATTGTGGCCGATTTTCCTCATTTCTACCTCGCTCTAGGACATGTTAGTAGGATTCCTATTTGTTAATGGACTAGCTACCCTCGATGTCTCCTACTACTGGTTCTTAAGACCATTGGAGTGCTTCTCGTCTTTGTTTTTCCTTCAACTCCACGATTAGTCTATCCCTTTTTGCGTTAGGTAGGACCTTTATAACTACATATACTGAAAGCAATGCTATCTCCAGCTTCTTTAGGAGTTTATCATTGAGCTTTCGACCACTAAAAAATCTCAACAAACTCTCGAGATGCCACTCTTTGGATAAACACTTGGAGGAAGGGAGAGAGAAGTAGGCTTGCAACCTCAGGCATGTTTTCTTGTTTATAATGAAAGAAATCAAAGGAAATAATGAGAGAAAGAGCAAAGCTTGATTGTAATTAAACTCTCTTCGACTTCTACAATGAAAAACTTGATTATATTAATCGCACAGGCCTACTTAGGTTGGAACGCCCCACTGGAAGGCCCAAATCACTTGGCTTCTACTCCAAATAGACTAGTCAATAATACAATTGGAGCCCTATTGGAACCTTATAAAGAGCAAGAACTTCACCTTCCCAAGCAATGTGGGATCTCATACCCCACCTACCCTTATCTATATCATATGGGGTATCACAATCTACTCCCCTTAAATTCTCGACGTCCTCGTCGAGCCTATTCATTATAGGTGGCACAGCTCAAGTCCAACATTTCTGGTTGGCATAGTCTCTGATACCATTTGTAACATCCCAATGTAAGGCCCAAACCACATGGCCTATACTCCAAAAAGACTAGTCAATGATACAATTGGAGCCACATTGAGATCTTATAAAGAGCAAGAACTTCTCATTCCCAAGCAATGTGGGATCTCATACACCACCTACCCTTATCTATATCTTATGGGATATCACATAGGTAGTTATGAATCATCTGCTTAATTAACCAAGGCTTGACAAATTGCTAAAATAAACTAACAAGAGGCTTTATAATTGGAGACTACTCAGCTAAATATAAACGTCTTCTTGCTTTATGATATGATTGGTGGACCCACTTTATTTGTAAATGAGCCAAGAAAGAACTTCCTCAATCAGATTTGCATTAGCATCATGTGGAGAAATATGCACGTACTTGCTTAGTATACTCCAATGGAAAATTTTCATAAAAATCAAAGGATAAATATGTAAAAACTTCTAAAAAGAATAAAGAGATCTATAGAATCTTTTACATCCAACTATTTGAGTTTGAGAACTGAAAAACCTACAAAAGAGAGTTGAGATTTTTTTGTAGGAAAGAGACTTCTAGTCTTTTACCTTAGAACTTTATGGGTGAGTCTAATGGAAAACACAAGCCCCTTTATATAGGCAAGACTAGGGACCCGTACTTATTACTCCTACAACTTTTGGGTTACCCTAATTATTTCATCCATAAAAAAATAGCAAGGGTCAACCACTTTATTTATTAAGGACAATTACATATGCTTGATAGATGAAGTAAATCATCTTAGATGAAGTGAACCTCATATTTAGATAAAGTGAACCACCTTAGGGAAGACAAATGGTTTTCTAGGGAAACCAAACCAAAAGTCTAACATTCTCCCACTTGGTTCACTTAATAGGTAAAACAGAAATGGCCAAAACAATAATGCCCTCAATTCTGTCAAGGTATCCTATACATGAACCATGGAGGTATTGCTCTCTATAGTGAGCATTTTCCTCCCCTGTGTCACTTAAATATTTATGAACAACTAATAAAAGTCATTCAGGTCCAACTTAATCACCTAATGGATATAACGAATTCGTCACTTTATGCACAAAACTGAAACTAAATTCAACTTTATTCTATGTGGAATATATAGCAACATAAGAGAAATTACACTTTAGATAGGCTCATACGATCCACATTATTTTAAAACTATTTTACCGAAAAACCTTTGGTCATTGGATCAACTAACATCAAATCTATACTAGTGTGCTCAATATACACCACATTATTTGTTATGCTCTCTCTCACACTTAAAATACTTTTTGTCGATATGCTTGCTTCTGCTTCCGCTCTTATTGTTCTTTGAGAAGAACACTACAACGGTGTTATCACAAAGAATCTTTAATGGTCTTTGAATGGAGTCAACAACTTTAAGACCATAAATAAAATTCTTCAACCATATGACTTGTGTTGTTGCTTCATAGCACGCAATGAATTCTGCCTCCATAGTAGACGTAGCAACTATAGATTGCTTCGTATACTTCCAAGATATAGCTTGTAACGGCCGGTCCCCCAGGGTCCGGAGAATTAACTCATATAACCTGCTAATCAACTCTAACAAAACTAATGTACTTCCAAATTCAAGAATATATATTTCCAAAACTTCAAATCAAACGTAAATACTTCAAATTAATAAACCATATAAACTCATTTATCCAATTTTCAATCCAACAATCCAAATAAAAATATCAACTCTTCTTCATGTCCCAAACAAACTAGAAATAAGATAACATTGACATAAGTCTCTAAAAACCGTCTAAATCCATTGAAGCCAACTTAAAAAATATATATATAAATAACTTCCAACATTAGCACTAATACCATGAGATACCCAACAACAATTCACTGCTAATCTTCTCCATAAATCTAATACTGATCATCAGCTAAACCATCAATGTTATCTAAAATATTATGAAGATTAAAGGGGTGAGTTATCAACAACTCAGCAAGCAGAGAACATATACTAGCATGTAAACATAAGCATTTATAACATTTGATAAGCAGAACAAAACATTTTCTTCAGATTATAGAAACAACCTGTTTTACTTTCGAAAAACAATAATAAAACTTGGTACAAAAACATTAGAGCGAAATTTCCTGAAAAATAAACTTATTCCCAAAAAAAAAAAAAAATCCACTGGCATTTCCAAACTGAAACATTATAATTATATCATCTCTTAGCATCACATAGGGACAAATACCATGTTTAACCCCCGTGGTAGGGTTATAAACCACCATTATACCCGTGGCTGGGCCATATTTCATATTTCACCCCCGTAGTAGGATTATAAACCACCATTATACCCGTAGTTGGGCCGTATACCATGTTTCACCCCCGTGGTCGGGTTATAAACCACCATTATACCCGTGGCTGGGCCGTATGCCATGTTTCACCCCCGTGGTAGGGTTATAAACCACCATTATACCCGTGGCTGGGCCTTAACAGATCACAATCATATACAGAATTAGAACTTTATGCCAAGGTTTTCAGATGACGCATCATATAAAAACAAAATACTTAATAGATTTAGATCACTTCACATGTTCGAGATAAACAGAATCAAAATATTTTCTTTTGTTCATAACAAAACTTTTAGATTTTTATATTCGCTCTTTTGCATAGTTCAGAAACAAAATGAACAAAACTAGCTCATGTCTACACCAGTCATGACAGAAAAACACTTTCTCTTATATTGAATTTATGCATATGCAGAATAAACATCTGAGATTGTTTTCAGATCATTTCTTTTAAAAAACAAACATGCTTATTTTCAAAGTCAACCTCATTTTATTTCTTTTATGCAAAACTAGTATATGAACCCCGCTTATCTGACTTCTTCGTATTATCAACACCTTGAGTCGGAACTCTAGTAGTAACACCACCTAAACAAAACATATACCCAACATTTAATAACCGATCTAGTGAGCTACTATTTATTGAGTAATAAATCAAAACGGTCCCTTCACAACTCAATAACTATCATAACAATTAAACCCGAACAGCTCTTTCCTCAAACCATTCGCATTTAAAACCCAAAACAACCACCTTTTATTAACACCGAACTAACCATAATTACTTCTAAAACCAGCAACAAAAACTCCAATGATTAAAACATAACCCAAACCAAACTTCACCTCCAACCTTCAAATAGAATTTTCAATGCCCGCATCAATATTTTAGTCATTCAACAATTCAAGACTTGCAAAAAAATATCCAATACCACTAGCTCAAAATACCCATAAATTTCCACCAAATAGTCTCCATTAAAAGCCCAAAACAGTCTCACAACGCCTTCCAAAAAGACATACTCCTCAACTTCAAAATTCCATCACACTCCACCACAATCCAACATATAAAACATCAACACAATATAAATTTTTAACTATAACAGATTGCCAAAAGTTACTGTAGCAGTGCAAAACTCTTACCCATGCCACAACCAAACAGCAACTTTACTAGATTTCACAGTCAACCACAATATCCAACCACTACCCAAAGCTTCCGAAGAGACTTACCAAGAAGAGTCACGAAAGTTCGAACCTCAGTCTACACCCAAACAAATGTCACATAATTCTCCACTGAAAACGCTAGTGGTCTACACAAAGAAGGATTAATGTCTGAGTGCGTGCATGGCAAGCCAAGACAGAGTGTGTGTGCGATTGACAAACCGAAGGAAGAAAATAAAATAAAAGAGTATTTACAAAATGTGTAACAGCAAGGTATAGGAACAAAAATTAAGAGTAAGATCAGTGAGAGGGTGGAATAGTTACTGAAAAATAAATTAAAAACACTCCAGAGAAGAGTTCCAATGAAGGCACCAAGGTTTTCGAGACCCACGAAGACGCTGCACAAAGCCGAAACCCAAAGGAAGAAAATTCACAAAATTATCTAAGAGGCACAGAGAAAACAGCGGAAGGGAGGAGAAATGACTCACTGTCGTGTATCCAAGTCAGCGACGAGAGGCTTGAAGACCCACGGAGAAGGCAGTGCTAGCCAAGGGTTAGACCAGAAATCTGTGTAAAGAAAAATCTGGGTGTTTCAAATGTGATGCAGGAAGGAATTTCTGTGAGAGAAACCACACATAACCATAACGATGTGGGGATGAGGCACGCGAGATGGAGGAGTTTTCGGAAAGCAGAGCAGTGGGGAAGGAAAAGAGAAAAAGAAAAGAAAGAAGGAGAAGAAACCGACGGAAAGAAAAAAAAATTTCAAAAGAGAAGGAAACACTTACCAAAACGACGCCGTCCGAGTCCCTCATCAATTGTTCGTGGGCTGGGCTTCGTGCAACTGACTGACTTCAAAAGGACTGGGCCTAGAGCCCAAGTATTACATTCTCCCCCTTATAAAAATTCCATCCTTGGAATTTGTCACAAGCTATTGGAATCTTCGTCGAAAAACTGTGGGTACTTGACTTGCATTTCCTCTTCTAATTCCCAAGAGGTTTCACTGATAGCATGATTATTCCATACCACTTTAACCAATGGAATAGTCTGCTTCCGTAACACTTGTTCTTTTCTCTCTACAATCCGCACCGGCTCTTCTGTATAAGTCAGATTTTCCTAAAATTAAAGAGGCTTGTAATCAATAATGTGGGTGGGGTCAAGTACATACTTCCTCAGCATAGATACATGAAATACATTGTGTACACCTGAGAGTGCGGGTGGTAGGGCTACTCTGTAAGCCACTAGTCCAATCCGATCAAGGATCTCAAATGGCCCGACGTATCTAGGGCTCAACTTGCCCTTCTTTCCAAACCTCATAACCCCTCTCATGGGTGCAATCCTCAAGAATACCTTATTCCCAACCTCAAACTCTGATTGGCGACGACGGTTATCTGCATAGCTTTTCTGTTGACTTTGAGCTGCTCTCATTCTAGCTCGAATGGTCTCAATCTTCTCTGTTGTCTTCTGTATGATTTCTGGACCCAAAATTTGTCTTTCTCCCACCTCGTCCCAATATAAAGGAGATCTACACTTCCTACCGTAAAGTGTTTCATAAGGTGCCATCTCAATGTTGGCCTAGTAACTATTATTATAAGCAAACTCGACCAAAGGCAAGTGTCAAATCCAAGATCCCTTAAAATCCAGCATACACGCTCTCAACATGTCTTCCAGAATTTGAATAGTCCTTTCCGATTGACCATCCGTCTGCGGGTGAAATGTAGTGCTGAAATTTAACTTAGTGCCCATGACCTCTTGTAAGCTTCGCCAAAATTTCAAAGTGAAACGAGGATCTCTATCCGACACAATGGACACGGGTACCCCATGCAATCTCACTATTTCCTGTATATATAGCTCAACTAGTTTCTCCAACTTATAAGAAACTTTGATAGGTACAAAGTGAGCTGTCTTCGTCAAACGGTCTACTATCACCCAAATTGCTTCCTGTCCTGTCGGTGTCTGTGGTAAGCCTGAAATAAAATCCATAGAAATATGCTCCCATTTCCATTCTGGAATCTGAAGCGGTCGCAATAATCCTGCTGGTCTTTGGTGTTCTACTTTCATCTGTTGGCAAGTTAGGCACTGTGCCACAAATTGAGCAATCTCTCTCTTCATGCCCTCCCACCAAAAAGACTCTTTCAAATCTCGATTTATTTTTGTACTACATGGGTGAACTGTGTAAGGGGAGCGGTGCGCTTCTTCGAGGATAAGTCTTTTTATTTCAACATTGTCCGGTACACAACATCTATTTCCAAACCTTAACACTCCATCTTCAGAAACACTAAACTCAGATTTATCCCCTTTTTCTACTTCTTCGATTAATCTCGCCAACTTAGAATCTTCTTTTTGGGCGAGCTTAATTCTGTCTATCAAGGCTGGTTGAACTATTAAACTAGCTATCAATGCCTGCTGGTCACCCACAACCACTTCAATAATAGCTCTTTCCAAGTCCATTACTAAGTGGGGCTGAGTGGTAAGAGTTGCAATTGCTGGTCCCATTGGCTTCCTGCTAAGTGCATCAGCTACAACATTAGCTTTGCCTGGATGGTAGTTAATATTGCAGTCGTAATCCTTGACTAGCTTGAGCCATCTCCTCTGTCTCATATTCAGTTCTTTCTGAGTGAAGAAGTACTTCAAACTCTTGTGATACGTGTAGATTTCGCACCTTTCACCATATAAATAATGCCTCCAGATTTTAAGTGCAAAGACAACGGTAGCCAACTCCAAATCATGTGTGGGGTAATTTTGCTCATATGTCTTCAGTTGCAGAGAAGCGTATGATATTACTTTCCCGTTCTGCATCAATACACACCCCAAACCCAATCGCGAAGTGTCACTATAAACCACAAATCCTCCTCTTTCGCTAGGGACTGTCAGAACTGGAGCTGTCACCAATCTCTTCTTCAGTTCCTGGAAGCTTTCCTCACATTTTTCAGTCCATACATACTTGTTGTTCTTCCTAGTAAGGGCGGTAAGGGGAACCGCTATTTTTTAGAAATTGTCTATAAATCGACGGTAATAACCAGTCAAACCCAAGAAACTCCTAACTTCATGCACATTGGTTGGTTGAGTCCAGTTAACTATTGCTTCAATTTTCCCAGGGTCTACTGAAATACCATCCCTTGAGACTACATGTCCCAAAAATGCAATAGACTCAAGCCAAAATTCACACTTCTTCAACTTAGCAAATAATTTCTTATCCCTGAGTGTCCCTAGTACTTGTCTCAGATGGTCTTCGTGTTCAGCTTTGCTCTTGGAGTAGATAAATATATCTTCAATATACACCACTACAAATTTATCCAAGAACTCATGAAATACTCGATTCATCAAGTCCATAAATACTGCTGGGGCGTTGGTTAAACCAAAAGACATGACTAAAAATTCATAGTGGCCGTACCTGGTCCTAAAAGCTGTCTTAGGCACATCCTCCGCCTTGATCTTTAATTGATGATAACCCGATTTAAGATCAATTTTAGAGAATACCTGCGCACCTTGCAACTGATCAAATAAATCATCGATGCGGGGCAGCGGATATTTATTCTTTATGGTCACTCGATTCAGTTCCCTGTAGTCTATACACATCCTCATTGTCCCATCCTTCTTCTTCACAAACAAAACTGGAGCTCCCCAAGGTGACACACTAGGTCTGATGAAACCTTTGTCTAATAAGTCTTGCAACTGTCCTTTGAGCTCGGCTAACTCTGATGGCGCCATTCGATAAGGGGCTTTGGAAAGAGGCGTCGTGCCTGGGGCTAATTCAATAGCAAACTCTACCTCCCGCTCAGGCAGTAATCCAGACAAATCTTTAGGAAAAACTTGCGGATATTCTCTCACAATAGGAATCTCTTCTAGTTTCAATTCTTCCTTTGGTTCATCCACCACAAAAGCCAAATACCCTTGATACCCATCACGTAATAACTTGTCAACCTGAAAAGCAGAAATAACTGATGGAGGGGTGCGCACCTTGGAACCCATAAACCGAAGTTCCTCTTCTTCCGGGAACTTGAACACCACTTCCCTTCTAAAACAATCAATACTAGCATAACTGGAAGCTAACCAATCCATTCCTAAAATCACATCAAACCCAATCATAGGAAAAACTATCAGGTTAGTTGGCATTTCCTTCCCACTAATAGTTATTGGACACTTGAGTATAATCTTGTTACAAGTCACTATATCAGCTGTTGGGGTTGAGACCCTCAAATTGTAGTCCATCTCATCAGCATCAATGGGGCACAACTTAACATAATCCATTGAAATAAAGGAGTGGGTAGCCCCCGAGTCAAATAAAACAGTAGCCTTATTGAGAAATAAGGGAATAATTCCTGGTTTACGTCATATCATCCATAGAGATAATAAGATAAATAATCCTTAATTCTCAAAATAAAAAATTTAAGAGACGGTCAGAAAATTATACCTGTGATGACATCATCTTTGTCCTCAGCTTCTCCCGGTGTCAAAGCAAACACTCGTGCCGTACATTCCTCCACTGGTTGTTGCCTTGGTTATTCGGCCTAAAGTTTTGAGGTGGGTTGGGCCATCTGTTGTTTTCCGCAAGCAATGGACATTCTCTAATGAAGTGCCCATCCTTACCGCATTTGAAACATGATCCCACTTCCTTTCTACACTCCCCAAGGTGTATGCGGTTACAGAACTTACAAGGGTTAGAGGTATGATTTCCCTGTATCTATCTCTGACTTGAACTGCTCCCTTCATTTCTCTTTTTCCATTGCCCTTGATCCGAACTAGGGAATCCTTGTGGAGTAGCTCTCTTCCTCTGTTCATGCAATTCAGCACCCCTCTTGAGATTCTGCTAAACTAGCATCGCCTTGTGCACTAATTAGGGGTGGCAATATGTGACACGACCCGTTAACCCAACACGAACACGACACGATAAAAGCGGGTTAGGGTTTAGCCTTAACGGGTTCGGGTTAACGGGTCACTAACGGGTCAACCCGTTATGACCCGTTATAACCCGTTATGACCCGTTAAAAAAATTAAATTTACCTTTATACCCTTAGACCTAAAGGGTAGGGAGGACGTTCCACTTCCTTCTTCAAGTTCTAAATTTGTTTAGATCTGTATTTTTAATTTTTTATTATATTTGAGATTGTAATATTAATATATATACATTGTATGTTTTGTCTATTACATTTGGGATGTAATTTTAATAATGAATATTATTACAAATTGTGTGGATCATATTTGTTTGGATTGTAATTTTAGACTTGTAGTTAGTTTTTTATTTTTTATAGATATTATTTATATTTAAATATTTATATAAAATCAATTAAGTCAAACGGGTCGTGTCGTGTCGTATCGTGTATGTCCAACCCATTAACGTAAACGGGTTGAAACGGAACGGGTCGTGTCGTGTTATGTCGTGTCAATTTATTTCTTATTCATTAACGGGTCATAACGGGTCGTGTCGTGTCAACCCGTTATCTTATCGTGTCGTGTTCGGGTTTGGAATTTTGACACGAAATCCTTAACGGGTCGTGTTCGTGTTGACCCGTTAAATGTAATGTACATACATTGACACGACACGAACACGACCCGTTAACACGATTTGACACCCCTAGCACTAATTCTGAAAAATTCTGAATCTGTAGGACCATCACTCGTTCATAAATTCTATAGTTCAAATCTTCCTCAAACTTCCTAGTCTTTTTCTCCTCATCAGGAATCAAGTATGTGGTGAAGCGTGATAATTCCACAAACCTTGCAACATACTGGCACACAGTCATGGTCCCTTGCACCAAGTTGGTGAACTCTCAAGCTCTAGCTTCCCTATCAGCCTTAGGGAAAAATCGATCAAAGAAATTATGCTTGAATTGAGACCAAACAATTACTCCAGTCCCCTCAGCTTCCCTGATAACTTTTTTCAGAATTCTACCATCTCTTCGCTTCTCCAGTTAGTTTGAAAGCTGCGAACTGGACTTTTCTGCTGATTGGTGCACTCCAAAACACTAAATATTTCTTCAATGTCTTGTATCCAATCTTCCGTTGCGTTCGTATTGCCTCTTCCATCAAAGATGGGAGGATGCGTTCGATTAAATTGTTCAAACGTGCAACCCCCATCGTTGTCATTTTCGTTCAAATCTTCAAGGGTTCGAACTCGACGACGAGCAGCCATCCTGAAAGTTTAAACTTGGTGAAATGTTCTAAAATAATAAAAACGAAAATATCGGGTAAATAAAATAAATTAATAAGATAAATAAAATATGCATATAAACACATATACATATATATATATCAGATAACTATGTAAGTCCGACATCACTTAATACACACGTACATCACAAGAATCTAAAACCTCAAAGTACCGAATTCAATTCCTAACATCAGCCAAATCTAAAACCTCAAATCCCATCAAAATCAATCATAAGGTTCTTGGAACTCAAACTTAAATATCCACATGACCATCCTTATAGTCCTCCAGTTCCTATATTGAAATTTTCAGATTTTATGAACCCACAGATATCTAAACCTCCAAGGTCTACAGTTTGCAGAATTCAAACCTATCTCTGATACCAACTGTAACGCCTCGTCCCCGAGGGTCCAGAGAATTAACTCATATAACCAGCTAATCAACTCTAACAAAGCTAATATACTTCCAAATTCAAGAATATATATTTCCAAAACTCAAATCAAACGTAAATACTTCAAATTAATAAACCATAAAAACTCATTTATCCAATTTTCAATCCAACAACCCAAATAAAAATATCAACTCTTCTTCATGTCCTAAATAACAAACTAGAAATAAGATACCATTGACATAAGTCTCCAAAAACCGTATAAATCCATTGAAGCCAACTTAAAAAAAAATAAATATATATATATATATATAAATAACTTCCAACATCAGCACTAATACCACGAGATACCCAACAACAATTCACTGCTAATATTCTCCATAAACTCAAATACTGATCCTCAGCTGAACCATCAATGTTATCTAAAATATTATGAAGATTAAAGGGGTGAGTTATCAACAACTCAGCAAGCAGAGAGCATATACTAGCATGTAAACATGAGCATTTATAATATTTGATAACCAGAACAAAACAATTTCTTCAGATTATAGAAACAACTTGTTTTACTTTTAAAAAGTAATAACAAAACTTAGTACAAAAACATTAGAGCGAAATTTCCAGAAAAATAAACTTATTCCAAAAAAAAAAATCCATTGGCATTTCCAAACTGAAACAGTATAATCATATCATCTCTTAGCATCACATCGGGACAAATACCATGTTTAACCTCCGTGGTAGGGTTATAAACCACCATTATACTCATGGCGGGCCGTATACCATGTTTCACCCCCGTGGTAGGGTTATAAACCACCATTATACCCGTGGCTGGGCCGTATGTCATGTTTCACCCCCGTGGTAGGGCTATAAATCATCATTATACCCGTGGTTGGGCCTTAACAGAAAACATAACAGATATCATCGGAATCAGATCACAATCATATACAGAATTAGAACTTCATGCCGAGGTTTTCAGATGACACATCATATAAAAACAAAATACTTAATAGTTTTAGATCATTTCACATGTTCGAGATAAATAGAATCAAAATATTTTCATTTGTTCATAACAAAACTTTTAGATTTTCATATTCGCTCTTTTGCATAGTTCAGAAACAAAATGAACAAACCTAGCTCGTGTCTACACCAGTCATGACAGAAAAATACTTTCTCTTATATTGAATTTATGCATATACAGAATAAACATCTGAGGTTGTTTTCAGATCATTTCTTTTAAAAAACAAACATGCTTATTTTCAAAGTCAACCTTATTTTATTTCTTTTATGCAAAACTAGTATATGAACTCTGCTTACCTGACTTCTTCATATTATCAATACCTTGAGTCGAAACACTAGTAGTAACACCACCTAAACAAAACGTATACCCAACATTTAATAACCGATCTAGTAAGCAACTATTTATTGAGTAATAAATCAAAACGGTCCCTTCACAACTCAATAACTATCATAACAATTAAACCCGAACAGCTCTTTCCTCAAACCATTCGCATTTAAAATCCAAAACAACCACCTTTTATTAACACTGAACTAACCATAATTACTTCCAAAACCAACAACAACAACTCCAATAATTAAAACATAACTCAAACCAAACTTCACCTCCAACCTTCAAATAAAATTTTTAGTGCCCGCATCAACCACAATATCCAACCACTACCCAAAGCTTCGGAAGAGACTTACCAAGAAGAGTCGTCAAAGTTTGAACCTCAGTCTACACCCAAACAAATGTCACAGAATTCTCTACTGAAAACGCTAGTGGTGTGCACAAAGAAGGATTAATGTCTGAGTGTGTGCACGGCAAGCCAAGACAGAGTGTGTGTGCGATTGACAAACCGAAGGAAGAAAATAAAATAAAAGAGGATTTACGAAATGCGTAACAGCAAGGTATAGGAACAAAAATTAAGAGTAAGATCAGTGAGTGGGCGGAATAGTTACCGAAAAATAAGTTAAAAACACTCCAGAGAAGAGTTCCAACAAAGGCAGCAAGGTTTTCGAGACCCATGAAGACGTTTCACAAAGCTGAAACCCAAAGGAAGAAAATTCACAAAATTATCTAAGAGGCACAGAGAAAACAGCCGAAGGGAGGAGAAATGACTCACTTTCGTGTATCCAAGTCAGCGGCAAGAGGCTTGAAGACCCACGGAGAAGGCAGCGCCAGCCAAGGGTTAGACCAAAAATCTGTGTAAAGGAAAATTTGGGTGTTTCAAATGTGATGCGGGAAGGAATTTCTGTGAGAGAAACCGGACATAACCATAACAACGTGGGGACAAGGCACGCAAGATGGAGGTGTTTCTGGAAAGCAGAGCAGCGGGGAAGGAAAAGAGAAAAAGAAAAGAAAGAAGGAGAAGAAACCGATAGAAAGAAAAAAAAAATCAAAAGAGAAGGAAACACTTACCAAAACGACGTTGTCTGAGTCCCTCATCGAGTGTTCGTGGGCTGGGCTTCATGCAATTGACTGACTTCAAAAGGACTGGGCCTAGAGCCCGAGTATTACATAGCTCCTTCAACAAGAAGAAAGATATATCCAGAAGTAGACTTTCTGGTGTCTACATAACCAGCAAAATCTGAATCTGAATAGCCAACCACTTGCAAATTTTATGTATGCCTATAGGTTAGCATATAGTCCTTAGTTCCTTGCAAATACCACATCACCTTCTTTGCAACTATCCAATGTTGAAGACCTGGGTTACTTTGATAACGACCCAATAATCCAACTGCTAAACATATGTCTTGTAATACCCTGCTCCTTCTTCTTACGTACGCTTCTTCCTTCTAACGTATGTTTCGTCTTTATGACGTAAGCAAATCCGGAGGGCAGAGATTTTGTAAATTGTCTGCCCCTTCTATCTAGCGACTGCGAGACTCATCATGCGTGTTGAACCATGATGGCGTGTTTCGAAAGATATCGTGTGACTTCTAGGACACGCCTAGTGTTTTAAATATGCTGGAAATATTTATAAGGAGTATTTCCAGTATTATTGAATTAAGATTTGATCTTAAATATGACAATCATAATATTCTTGAAGAGCTCCAAAAATATTATAATGGTCGGAAATCATTTTAATATTATTATTAAAATGATTTCAATTATTTAAGATATTATGAGATTTAAATTATGTTGAAGGCTTTTATTAATTAAATGGTTTTATTCTCTTTAATATGTTAAGTGAGATTTCATCATTTTATTAATGATGAAGAATATTATTTTATAAACTAAAGTTGGTTTAAAATAATATTCTACCTTAATTCCTCTAAGCGCTTTTAATTAAGTTAGTGTTTTACGCGTTTTCAAATCAGTGTTTTAATCCCTCGTCGTTAGATCGTTGTGTATAGCTCCAGACGAAGGGACTAGGTTAAATATCTAGACCCCCTCTCTTTCTCCATCATTTCCTGCAGCCCCTCTCTCTCTCCTCCCTCTCTCCTTCGGCGTACGTGGTAAGCTGCCTCCCTTCACACCGAAGCATCCTTCCTCTAGCCCGGCGCCGCCGTGCGCCTCCAGCTCTCACTGCCGGCACCATTGGCCTCCTCTCCCTCCGACAAGCCCATCCACGCCAGCCTCTCTCTCCCACACTCTCTCTTCCTCTCCCATGGAAGTGCAAAGCCCGAATGGGCTCAAGGCCACTGCGCCGCCGTGCGCCTCCCAATGGCTCCACTGCTCCCATGGTGACCTGCCTTCCCACCAGCCATCATCCTCCACTGAAGCCAGCCCCTGTTACGCAGCCCTCCTCTCCTTCCACGACAAGTACCCAAAATGGGTCTATGACCCATTTCCCCACCGTGTACCGCCGTATGCGGCCACCAAGCACCACCATGGATCTCCCCTTCCCTCCACCTTCCTCCTCCATGTGAGCCATGGCTAGAAGCCCTTCTCCACCGCACGGGCTTCCTCCTCTCATGCACGGGTTCCACACCGTGCACCACTGTGCACCGCCACCCACGGCTGGTAACCACCACCTCCAGCCTCCTCAGGCCTCCACCAAGCCAACCCAACCTCCCATGACCCCGATCTGCCACCCACGAAAGCACACTCTCCCTCACTCTCTCACGGGTTTTCCTCCCCCTTACACAGCCACTCCTCCCTCCTCCACCAAGAGCCGCCATGGCGCCACCCCAGTGCCACCACGAGCTCCACCAGCAACCCCTCAGCCCAACCTTAGGTCCAAACCACCACTTTGAGTGGTGGGTAGTCACTGCGTGTGATTGACCGCCATTGCGCATGGATAGATCCGTCGTGTTATGCTCCTTGCCATCATCACAAGGCCATCACGAGCCATTCCAAGACCACACCTAGCTATCTAAACGCCTAAACAGTTAACGTACGTGGGTTAGCTGCCGCATACAACTCTTCCAACATCATCGGCTGTGACGATCAATGAGCAACGCACAGGTTATCCCGTCGATGGTATAACCCTCTATCCCTCATTAATTATGTTAGATATGGATTAGTTGACTAGGTTGTGGACTGTGCTATTGGTTTTGTAGAATTGTGGTATTGTGATGTGGTGCTGTATAACGAAGTGTTGGGCACTCTGTGTAATGAAGTGTTGGGCTTGTCTGTGTTGTATGGAGGTGTATTGTGCTGTGTTGTGTGTTGTGAAGTGTTGGGTGTAATTGGAAAGTACGCTGTGTAGTGTTGCTGAATGTGCCGTGTAATGTGGTTGTGGAGTATGTGTTGTAATGGTGGCGTGGTGTATGTAGAATGGGAATAGTACACGCTGAGTGTACTTTGTGTGTGGCGTAATGAGAGACAAGGAGAGTATATGTAAAGTATACCCTCCTAGTGTATTGTGCAACAGGATGAGTACGAGTGGAGTGTACTCAGTGGCATAGTGCGTGTAAAAGGAGTACAAGTGGAGTGTACTCCATGTGGTGGAGTGATGCACCATATAGCGGATATGCCACAATGGTGATGTGCCGTAGTGTGTATGAAGGGGAGTATATGATGAGTGTACTCTGTGTGGGGTATGGTATATGTGGGGAGTACATGTGGAATGTACTCTATATGGTGGACGATGCACCATATGGCGTGTATGCCATAGTGGTGATGTGGCGTAACGTGCATAGAATATATGTAGAGTGCATTCTAAGTAGTGGAGTGACGCATCATATGGCGAGTATGCCATAATGGTAATGTGGCGTAGTGCGTATGAAGAAAGTACACGATGAGTGTACTCTGTATGGTGGGGTAATGCACCATGTGGCGGATATGCCATAATGGTGATGTGGCGTGTTGTATATGTGGGGAGTACATGTGGAATGTACTCTATGTGGTGGAGTGATGCACCATATGGCGGGGATGCCATAATGGTGATGTGTCGTAGTGTGTATAAAGGGAGTATACGAGGAGTGTATTCCATGTGATATAGTGATGCACCATATGGCGGGTATACCATAGTGGTGATGTGGCGTATGTGAACGAAGTATACGTGGAGTGTACTCCACGTGACAGCGACACTCCGTGTGGCGTGTCATAGAGATAAGGATGGTTATGTAGAACAGTGTCTTGAAGAAGTTATGGCGAAGCCTGTAGTCTAAGGTGACGGGTGTCACCATGATGGACTTATGGCTAGGAGTATACGTGAAGTGACAGAACAAGTATAAGAGCGCGCAGCGGAAGCATGACTGAGGAATGTCACGAAGTGACATGACTACTGACAGTCATGCTTGTGATGGGCGAAGTAGTGGAATAAGTGTAAGAGTAAGCAGCGGAAGCATGACTGGGCAATGTCACGAAGTGACGTGGTTATTGGCAGTCACGCTTATGATGGGTGAAGTGTTAGAGTGTAGGAATGGCGTAACGGGAACGTGACGAGAGGTCACAATGTGATGGGAGTACGTGAGGAACCGTACTCGTGATGAGTTAGGAGTTGACATAGTAGAATGTTGGGTAACGCGACAAGGTCATGGTGTAGCTTGGGTGTAATCTCGGGCTATATGACGTGACATAAGGCGTAGTTGTGAATGGAGTCTTGTCGTGTTAAGTGTTAGGATGAACTGTCAAAAGGGACGGGTAGCATGAAGAGTCATGCTAGCCGGGTTAAGAGAAGATTGGTATCAGAGTATGGCTCTTGTCCCTACGAGCAGGTGATCAACATGTTATATGTTGATCTTAGGTGATAAAGGGGTAAGGTACCTATGTAACATGGTGAGACACATGTGCTGGACGGATTTACCATATGTAATGAGTAATCTGTCCTAAGTACAGTTACACGGTGCTTGAGCCTCAGAGTTGGCTTAGAGCCGTGTGGCTTGTATGGATGGGAATGAGGATTTAGTGTGGGCTAAGGTGCATGAAGGTAATGACGGGCATATTATCTAGGATTGGGATGTGTGATTCCATCGGTCGGAATCATGCGTCAGAATGTGGTCAGTAAGAAGAGTAAGACGAATGTCTTAGTGTCTTAATTCTAAGGTGAATCATGGGTTCACTTTAGTGGATGAGCACTCAAGTCAAGACTTTGAGTTGGAAGATGTGGTGACCGTAAGTGGTCCCGAAGGGTTTAACATAGTGAAGGGCCCATAAGTGCATGGGATAGAAGGAGAGTGTTCCAAGTATAGCATAGTTCTATTTCTAGTTTAAGTTACTTATGCATTAGATAGAAAATGACGTTAAGGTATGTGTATGCATGTAGGTTGCCATCTGACAAGTACATGAATGGACTGCATGACATGCAAGTAGCATGGAGTCCAGGTAAGTGTTACGTTCATACTCTTCTAGAGTCTTTATAAGATAAAAGAAAATGAAAACGAAAGTTTTTCCTTTATAACGCTTTAAGAAAAGACTAAAGACGTTTTAGGAAAGAAAATGCTAATTGTTCAAAGGTATAAGTATGTACAGCCCCTCCTTGGTAGCCCCTGTTTACGCACCCAAAGTATTAATTGTACGCATGTGAATGGATGACTATACGCTGTATCTATTGTATGTATTTTCTAAGAAAACCCATAAACTGATGAAAATGCATGAAAGGCATGACAACGGATGCTTTTATGGATCCTACGAACCGACGCTCTCATGTGTGCCATGGGGTGACGCTCGTGGACGCCATGATTGACGACGTTCAAGGTGACGCTTAAGGATGCCATGAAAGCTGATGTTTAAGCCCATGTATGTTCTTAAATGAAGTTTTCCACGAACGAACCGTTAAAGAAAGGATAGAACTGAAATGAACTGAAAAACGAAAAAGACCATTTTCGGGCTTACGCCCCAAACGATGTTTTCTCATGAAAAGAAAGGACTATTACATGAATGAAAAAAATGAATGAAAGCTCCAGCTCTTTCGAGCTGACATGAACGGATGAATGAGTGAAAAGCAACAAAGAAAGAAATGCAAGCATGAATGTATGAAGATACGTAATGGCCACATGAATGAATGAAAGGGTACCCATGAATGGGCTGATTGCAATGTCGGGTAGGTAGTACTAGAAGTGCACCCAGTGCTGCCCCTATGAAAGGGATTCCCAACCCGTGGCCACGGGCGGAATCCGGGTCCAAAGGAAGACCGCTAACCCCAAACACATGGGCGTAATAGTGTGTACTGGCCTATGAAAGTGATAAGAACGAATGGATGTATGCATGTATGTATGAACGCACGAATGCACGAACCTTTAAGAAATGAAGGCACTGACGGGGGACACGTTTTAAAGAAAGGAAAGTCTTTTGAAAGAAAACCCCGTCCAGTGACGTTTTCAAAAGAATGCACGTATGCACGTAAACATGCACGAACTCTTGAAGAAATGAAGGCACTGACGGGAGAAACATTTTACAAAAAGGATGCCTATGTTTAAAAGAGAAAAACTCTGTCCAGTGAAGTTTTCAAATGAACGCACGTATGACACGTATGCATGCACGTAATAGTATGTACGAGTGATGAATGCATGAATGAAAACCTATGTTGTTATATTTTAACCATATGAAGTAATACTTATCAGTCTTCGACTCATTTTAGTTTTTATGCATGTCCCTCCCCCCACAGGAACTGCATGATCAGGACGGACACGGCCCACGGGGAAGAGCACGGAAGTCTAGGCACGAGTTTTAAACGTACGAGAGGCCATTTTATTATAAGATTTATGTTTTCAGCTGTAAACCTCTTTTATTGTCAAAGCACATCTTATTTATAAACGTGAAGTCTTGCACCCAGGGTATGCAAGTGAAAAGTTTTAAATAGGACGGTAATTCCCGTCGTCCTTTTATAAAAATATTTTTAAAAAATTCCCACCACAAGGACAAGCGTTACATGTCTGGATGGGTGCAAACTTGAACATACATCGAGCTACCCACTGCAGATGCATAAGGCACACTTTTCATTTGCTCTTGTTCCAATGCATTTTCAAGTGATTGGCCTTTATGAAACTTATCACATTTGATTATGGGAGCTACAGAGGCTTTGCAATCTTTCATACCGAATCTCTGTCAAACCTTTTCAATGTATGCACTTTGAGACAGTCCTAAGACTCTTTGTTTCCTGTCTCTGTGAATCTCTATATCAATGACATAGGAGGCTTCACCCATATCCTTCATTTCAAAGTTTTGGGAGAGAAATTGTTTAGTCTCATGTAGTAAGCTCAAATCACTACTTGCAAGAAGAATATCATCTACATATAGGACTAGGAAAATGTATTTGCTCCCACTGACCTTAAGGTATATACATTGATCAACAATATTCTTGATAAAACCGTATGAGATAACAATATTGTGAAACTTTAAATATCATTGACGGGAAGCCTGTTTTAGTCATAACAATATTCTGACTGTCGTCATTGAAACCCTCAGGTTGTTCCATGTATATCACTTCATCAAGATCCCCATTAAGAAAAGCCATTTTCACATTCATTTGATGTAACTCTGAATCAAAATGAGTTACTAAGGTCATGATTATCCTTAACGAATCCTTCTTGGAGACCGGAGAGAAGGTTTCATGATAATATATGCCTTCATTTTGAGTGAGTCCTTTAGCGACAAGTCTAGCCTTATATCGTTCAACATTACCAGAAGAATCTCATTTGGTTTTATAAACCCATTTGCAACCAACTGTTGCCGCCCCTTTTGGTAATTTGATGAGATCGCAAACTTGGTTCTTATAAATGGATTCTAACTCATTCCTTATGGCATCCAACCAAAATGTAGATTTATCTCCATTCATGGCTTGTGAAAATGTAATTGGATCTTTTGGAGGTCCAACGTCAAAATAAAACTCAATTAGGTATACAATGTAATCATCTGGAATAGCAGGCCTACGTATTCATGAGGATCTTCTTAGAGCCACTACTTCATCATTTGGGGATGACTCAATTGGCTTAGACTGTAAAGGTAGAATAACTTTAGGTTGAACCTCATTTACGGGGACATGTTGTTCTTAAATTAGTGTCACCGCATGATCTTGCAATCCATTTTGCCTCAAGACAACCATTCTTTCTCCAAAAGAAGGCAAAGTAGCATTTTCAAGTGTTTCCTCAAAAGTGACCTCTTGAGAATTCACACTCCCACTAGGTTCAACATCCTCAAGAAACTTTGCATTTTTAGATTCGACAATTCTAGGGTTATGACTGGGACAATAAAATCTATATCCTTTGGAGTTACTTGGATACCCAATAAAGAAACCGCTAGTTGTTCTTTGGTCTAACTTCTTTATGTTAGGATTATAAATCCTAACTTCAGCAGGACAACCCCATATGTGTTTATGATTTAAACTAGGTTTCCACCCTTTCCACAACTCGAAAGGTGTCTTAAAGACAGATTTGGATAGAACTTTATTCAACATATACACTGCAGTTTTAAGAGCTTCACTCCACAAGGAAAGTTGCATGTTGGATTTACTAATCATGCTCCTTACCATATCCATTAGCGTACGGTTCTTTCTTTCTACAACACCATTTTGTTGTGGTGTGCCAGACATTGAATATTGGGCAATAATTCCTTCCTCTTGAAGGAAATTTGCAAATGGACCCTTCATTTGTCCCTGTTTTGTGTACCTACCATAATATTCTCTTCCTCTATCAGATCTTATGATCTTTATTTTCTTTTCATTTTGATTCTCTGCTTCTGCTTTATAGGCTTTGAAAGCATCTAATGTTTGAGCTTTCTCGTTCAGAAGATAGAGATACATATACTTAGAATAGTTGTCAATAAATTAGATAAAATATCTCTGACCATTCAGGCAAGGGGTAGGGAATGGTCGACAGATATATGTGTGTATAATCTCAAGAACACTTGAGCTCCTTCTTGAACCTTTAGAATTTTTGTTGGTCTCCTTGCTCTTTATGCAGTCCACACAATTCTTGAAGTCAGTAAAATCGAGATCCTGTAGGACCCCTTCTTTTACTAACTGTTTCATCCTCTCCATAGAGATGTGTCCCAATCTCTTATGCCACCATAGTAGAGAAGATTTTTCATTCAAAAGGTTTCTCTTAATGCCAACTGAATGTAGGGAGAGATCATTCTCCTCAAAATCGAGATGAATCTCTAATTTAAACAAGTTATCAAATAAAGTTCCAAAACCAACGTGAATTTTATTCTTAAAAATAGTCATAGTATTCTCAAAAAGGAAACTGTAACCTTTGATAATAAGTCTGGAAACAAAAATTAAATTTCTACAAAATTCTAGAATATAAAAGACATTATTTAAATCCAAAACATGTTTCGATTTGAGAATCACTCTAAAAATTCCAACTACAACAACTTGTGAACGCCCTTTATTTATGGTGAAAACCCAAAGTTCACTTGTTATTGGTTTTCTTCTGGTGAGAAAACCCTGCAATGTATTCACAACATGAATTGAAGAATCAGAGTCAATCCACTATGAATTTTTAGGAGCATCAATGAAAAATGATTCATGACACACAAGAGAGATATAGCTACCTTTCTTTTCAAGCCACTCCTAATACTTGATGCAGCTCTTCTTTACATGGCCCTCTTTCTTGCAAAAGAAGCAGGTCACCTTTCTGCCATTAGATTCATTGGATTTTGATGGCACATTATGCTTCATTTTCTTTTGAGGTCCACCTTGGCCTTTCTCGGTCTTAACTTTATCATTGACGATCATATTTGTACTTTCAAGTCGATCATGCTTCATCATTTCCTCTTCTTGCACACACATGGTCAGAAGATTCGTAATTGACCAATTTCCCTTATGTGTGTTATAAGAGATATTGAAAAGCCCATACTCAGATGGCAGTGAGTCAAGGATGAAATGGACCAAGAACGGCTCAGATATCTCTATCTTTAAGCCCTTTAGTTGAGAAACAATATCTCTCATTTCCGTAATATATGCATGCATACCCTTAGAACTGTCAAAGGCTTTAGTAGTGAATTGTCTTATAAGAGTGCTAGCTAAAGCCTTGTTAGAGCGAACAAATTGTTTCTCAATTGCCTGCATTAATTCCTTAATTATAGCACAGTCACCAATAGAACCTCTAATGCTCTTACTTTTACGATACTTTATGAGCATTAGACTTAGGTGATTAGATCGCTCTCACCATTAGTGATTTTCGATGACTTCCTGTGTATCCGTATCTGTGGTAGCAGGTGGTTGCTCCACACAGAGTGCATAGTCAAGGTCCATATACCCCAAAGTAAAAATAACAGAATCTTTTCAGTCAGAATAATTAGTGCCATCAAGCATTGGAATAAAATAAACACCATCAGCTAAGGATTGTGGAACAACAGCTGCAAAACCAAGAAAAATTTTAATGCTATGAATTCAAGTAAATTTTAACCTTCCTGTGGGAAAAGGTTGCATAACAGCAGAAATTTACTTATCTTTATTTATAAGACAAATTATTTCAAATATTAACAAATAAAACTATCCACACCTGTGGGCAGAAAACTAATTTTACTGTCAATACCAAACATTATTTTCTTATACTAATTAAATCACAAAAATTAATGATTTCCCAGTAGGGATAAATCCTTAAAACTTATGATTTAGTTACAATGAGATTCCAAATTTATTTATATATTCTTTTAAATAATAAGGATGTTGTAGCATTACCTTCATTATTAAAAGGAAATACAACTGGAAATCTATTAAAATAGGTAAAAATCTATTAACTGTAAACTAGCCCCAAGGCCCATCGTAATGTATAAAGCTTGAAATTAAGCCCAAAGTCAAAACATGCATTTATCATCCATTAATATAGTTATGAGCACATAACCATTTGGATATGGATTCAAAGACAAAAACTTAAAAGCCAAAAGTCAAGCCTATCTCCGAAATGATTAAAGACTCATTCATCAAGCCCACAAATATTTGAACAAAGGACCACAAATCATGGACTAAATTGACAACATTGTTCCAATACACACAAAAAGACTTCTATTATAAAAAATTTATTTTTTTGAAAAATGCACTCTAAATCATGACCCGGCTACTCTCTTGCGACACATATTATGACAAAATCCATTAATCACGCCAAGAGAATAAAACAAGGAAGACAACTAGATTTCAGAAGCCCACTATATGAACAAAATTGAAATGCTAATAATTCAAACACAAAGCTGAAAGGTATGGCTCTGATACCAACTATAAAAACTTCTAAAAAGAATAAAGAGATCTATAGAATCTTTTACCTCTAGCCATTTGAGTTTGAGAATTGAAAAACTTACAAAAGAGAGTAGGGATTTTTCTATAGGGAAGAGACTTCTAGTCTTTTGCTTTAGAACTTTATGGGTGAGTCTAATAAAAAACACAAGCCCCTTTATATAGGCAAGACTAAGGACCTTTACTTATTACTCCTAAAACTTTTGGGTTACCCTCATTATTTCATCCATAAAAAAATAGCAAGGGTTAACCACTTTATTTATTAAGGACAACTACCTATGCTTGATAGATGAAGTGAATCATTTTAGATGAAGTGAACCTCATCATTAAATAAAGTGAACTACCTTATGGAAGACAAATAGTTTTCTAGGGAAACCAAACCAAAAGTCTAACAAAATATGCTTGCTAGCTGCATTGTGACATCGTGTCTAGTAACAAGGGTTGTTGTTTGCTACTTGTAGGGGTGTCAAATCGTGTTAACGGGTCGTATTCGTGTCGTGTCAAGATATGTATATTGTACTATAGAGGTCAACCTTAATCCAACCTATTAAGCTTCTCATGTCAAAATCTCAAATCATAACACGACCCATTAACATAATGGATCGTGTCGTGTCGTGTCGTGTCAACCTATTTTGACCTATTTATGTCAATGGGTTGAACAGACCTAAAATTAACCCGTTTGATCTAGTTAAGTTTAACATAATTTTATATAAATGTTAAAATCACAATATCTATAAAAAATATAAAACTAACTACAAGTCTAAAATTACAGTCTAAACAATAAAAATATCGAAATTAAAATCCCAACAATTTTATTTTTTAGGTATAAGAGTATAATTGTAATTTTAACTTTCTTAACAGGTCATAACGGGTTAATTCATTATCAACCCATTAAACTATCGTGTCTTAATGAGTCAACTTGTTTTGACCCGAATTCATTAAAGCTAAACACTAACCTGCTTTTATCGTATCGTGTTCGTATTGGATTAATGGGTTGTGTCACATATTACCACCCCTAACTACTTATAGGTTTGTGCAAAAGAGCGTTGCGACTGGGAAGGTGTGAATTATGCAGCAGCAAGGCTTTAGTTCTTTCGGCTTGCTTCAAGCTCAGATTTGGTTAAATCTCCGAAAATATCAAGGTGAATACAAAGTTATTTTAATAAGTGCAAACTTTTTTTTTTCCTTGAACTCAAGAACATACTTTGTATTTCAAATATAATGGAATTAATACATAGAAATAATTTCATAAATTAATATGACTTGATATAATTCGTCAGATTATAAAATTATTTTTATTATAAAATATATCTAACGAATAAGATGAAATCATATCAATTTATAAGATTGATTTTGTATAATTTTTTTATAAATATAATAGTACTCAATTTTAATAGGTTGCGCTAGCATGTGACTCGAGCGATGGTATTTCAAAAAATCTATGTCATTTTTTATATTAAAAATAAATTTTAATATTAAATTTCACACTCAAGTGCTATTTACTCCAACATCTTTATCTCCTGTTGTAGGGGGAGAGTGACAAGCCCAGCCCACCAAATGAGGCTCCTACTTACTGAGCTTTTTAGCTCTTGTGAGGCCTAAAACAAAACTTTTTTAGTTTCTATTTGATTTGTTGTACAATTTAGACAATTTAATCTAATAAAATGAATTTAAAACAATATATGTATCAAATAACAAAAAGGAAAAAAATTATATAAAAAATAATTATGACACCTCCACAAATAAAAATTATATAAAAAAATCACATCACATATTTAATTTCTTGCAATAAAGAAACCTGAATTAAGATAAAGAAAATATAAAAACATGAATAATTAAGTTAAATTAACAAACCAACTTCTATCAATGTGACCATGGCGAATTAGATAAAAAGCTGGAACTTGAATTATATAAATATTTCAATTAATTAAACAAAACGACATCGTCTCAATTAAAGAATTTTAGTTTCTATTTTACATAAGAGAAAATATATTTATAATTATGAATTATACAACCGCACCGTAATCAATTTAAAAAAAAAAATGAATAAAATATAAGATCTACATGAAAAAAAATTAATTTTTTAATAGTAGACTCTATTATTTTTTAAAACGATTACGCGATATTTACGCACATCACGATTGTACATAGAATTATTATTTACATAGCTGGTATCTACTATATTAATATTACCTCATAGATCCGTTTATCCTCTACTGGCCGGGGGGATGGATAACCGACCATGCTTGTCTGACCTTCCAGATTTTCAGGCTAGACCGGATTTTATCCAGCTCACATGCACGTACAGTCTCAACTTATACTGATCATGATATCGGGAAATATTAACTAAATATATATGGCGTTATCTTTTCTTGACACGATAGATGTTTGTTATAAATAGTTATTACAAACAAAATAATTAAGGAAATAAAAAATATATATATATATATATATATATATACAATTTTGGTAACAGATTGAATCTATATTAATGCCTATTATATTGTCAGATTTCCAATTTCTGTAAGAGGAATTTTTCTTAAAAAATATTTCCATGCTCGTGCCAATGCTGGGTTTTCGACAGTCGATCTCCATTAATTTGTTTATCGAGAGAGTAATGTTGTCATGCACCCGACTAGTGTATATATATGTACGTGAGAATGGATGTGTATGCATACCTGAAGAACTTATTAGCTAAGGAAAGCATGGCAAGGCTGTCATGGCAGCTTCTTCATCTCTCCTTCTTCCTCATCCTTACCTTCGCCTTTGCCATTGAGGTTTCAGACGTGAGTCTCTCTCTCTCTCTCTCTCTAACATACCTAATACACTGAATCCATTGTCTTTTGAGTTTAATGTTTCGCAATAATCCCATTATCATATAGTGTTTTTAACACAAAATTCCCACTCATTATATATGAATAGGCTGGCGGGGAGGGATCGGTTCGTCAAGAAGGTCTAAAAGACATTAATATGTTTCTTCAACCTTTTAATTTCTTTTAATCTCCTCATTTCTCATATGAAGTTTCTTTAATATTCGGTTTTTTTTTTTTTTTTTGTTGTTTTCTTTATGTTTCCTTTTCAGCGTGTCCGAGGGCCTGCAACTACCGATGCTAAAAAACACATCACAGGAAGCCATGTTTGTTCTTCTGCAACAAATGTTGTCAGAAATGTCTCTGTGTTCCCTCGGGAACATATGGGAACAAGGAAGAATGTCCATGCTACAACAACTGGAAAACTAAGGAAGGTCGGCCTAAGTGCCCATGACATGAATTTGCGATTCCATTAATAAATCGGATGCATTTAGTGTAAATCGTAGGATGTTTTAGTCATTTCACATTATGTTATTAACTGAAATGATCAAAATAGCTCATGTTTTATGCTAAATGGAAATTATCCTGCATTTTATTTTCAAATGAAGAATATCTTTATCCTTGCTGGGAATTGGAGGATCTAATCATGTCACGCCTCGTACTCAGAGGGTTAGGGATGAGTGAGCTCTTGTCACTTAAAATCAAATCCCAACAATACAAATATAGACTCCAAATTATACATGGAAAGGCTCTACAACATATAAAACTCATTTATTCAAAAATATACCTTCCTCCACAGAGACGTCAAAAAATCTCACTCATGTTTTGTATTATTAATTCTCAACTGAAACATCAAAATCATCTAAAACATAATGGAGATAATTGAATAAATTATCAACAATTCAATTAGCAGTGAACCTATACTATCGTGTAAATATGAGTTAATTACAGAATGCAAAACAAAACAAAATAACAAAGCGGCATTTCAGAAACGTTTATTTACAGAAGTATGATATACAAAAGTCTTTTGGCATAAATATCACAGAACAACATCGTAACAAATCATAACATGTTTTACCCATATGGTAGGTGTGGCCCCAGTTGCGGTTTGGCGAGGAACCACAGTGCCTAGGATGCATGCCAAACTGCTACATCCCTTATGCTGTAGGAATCTTGTGCGCTCATATACCAAGCACACGTGTATCAAAGTCGCAATGGAATAGTAAAAGATATTAGTCATAAACTAATATTAATAATACCAAAGAATTTGTACATTTCTCGTCTATTAATAAAAATTTCCATAAGTCACTACCATCTCATCCAAAATATAATTACAAATGATCATTTGTTATTCGCCCAACTCACAATATAACAAACCATGACTATTCCAAATACATAAACGTTTTAAACTATTACAAAAGATTATTACTTAATGGGGATAGGTCCCCATGGCTATTCCCCAAGCTGCACCAGTCCATATTCGTCAAGGTAACCCTCAAGAGCAACATTTGCCTCAAAATCTACGGTAATGAGAAACACAACCGTAGTAGGACCACGGTGAGTTTTCAATGAAACATCATCAATAAGTTAAAAACTCATGACATCACTATCAATACAAGACAGTGACAATGAATATGAATGCACAAGGTTAATGTAAATAAAGGCTGAAATCACATACATTACAAATATAGTGTGGAATCACCCTCCCGAATAAAATAAGGAGTAATGCTACTCATCACTCCAAATTCCATCATCCTCTCATCATCCTATGATATGTTATTAGATTATTAGAAATTATTTATTATATTTCACTTATAAACCTATCATCTAATACCACATCACGAGATGATGGGAGGATGATAGAAGTTAAGATGATGAATAAGTTTTTTTTTTTTTTTTTCCTCAGCAAGTGTGTGGTGTATGATTGTTGACTAAAATTTTTCTTCTTATTTATACAGAATCCTTTAGAGATTTTACCCAAAATATAGAATCTAAAGTAATAACGGATGACCCATAAAATGAGTCATATACTATTTATAAAAATGTTTAATGCAATTAAAAGGATTCAGTTAAACTACTCAAAAAAAAAAAAAAAAGTTCAATTAAAGAATAATAATTATTGTGATACTCTTATCTCAGTCTTAGGTCTAATGGTTTAAACAAAAACACGAAGAGATTCTAATGTGAAGAAATTCTAATGTTAAGAGCGATAATATTGATGGGAGTGACAAATTAGTCGACGTATAACTATAGAAAAATATTTTAACTACAGATATTTCACTTAATTATAGTTATTACGATATAATGTAATACATTAGATTATAAAATTACTTTTATTATAAAGTAGATCTAACGTATTATATCTAATTAATAGTTCATTTGGATAGCGATATGAGATGAATTGAATAAAATATTATTTTAAAATTTAAAAAATTTAAATTATTTATTATATTTTACATAAAAATTTGATAAAATTATAATAATGAAATGAGATGAAATAAGATGATATGAGTTGATGATCTTTCTGTATCTAAATAGGAACTAAATCAATTTATAAATTTATTTTTATAAAATCTTTCTATAAATGTAACACTTCTCGTAACTATATAAACAAGTTTAGATATACAAACAGACTAATTTCAACATTTTTATTATTTTCTAACAAGAAATTAAAAAATATTTATTACTATTTACTTATTAACGCTGATATTTTGTATTCACGAAAATACGATAGATCAAAAAGTGAATAGCGTTACTTTACTGCAGTTTGCGAGTATCTTGTCAGTTCCCACATTGATATTCTATACTTCTAATGAACGTTTGATAAATAAATCCAAAGTAGTAAACTATAAGCCTCCCAAGCTTTACTTTCCCTCGTTTCAAATATTTCCAACTTCAGATTAACAAAAACAACATCGTCTATGAACAAAGAAATTGAGCACTGATACATGGCTGTATACAAACCTGAAGATGATTATGATTACCTGTTCAAGCTGGTTTTGATTGGTGATTCTGGAGTGGGTAAATCTAATTTGCTCTCGAGGTTTACCAGGAACGAGTTTAATCTTGAATCCAAGTCTACTATTGGAGTAGAATTTGCCACCAAGAGTTTGAATATTGATGGGAAGGTCGTCAAGGCTCAGATTTGGGATACTGCTGGCCAAGAAAGGTGTGGGTTACCTTTTTTTTTCCCTCTCTGTATCAATATCTTGGATTTTTCCATGTGGGCTTTGAATAGGTTATCATGAAATTCATGGATTCATGATTCTTACTTGGAAGATTTTATACTTGTGCCTTGAGTTCCGATATCTATGTGTGAAACTTTATTGTACTAGTGAGAGCAAGAAATTTGATAGTTTCTGGTACATACGTTGCGGTTTTTATTTGGGTTTTGAGGCCAAGAAGGCTAATTCCTTCCTCTCAGAATTTTCTGCTTATAATAACACAGATTTGCATTTTTATGTGCAATCCAATAGGTTTTAGGCCAAGAAATTTCCTTCTTAGTATATATATTACCTTACTTAACCAACAAAAAAAGTATATATATTACCTTGATGTTTTTATTTTTGGGTTTGATTTTTTAAATGAAATCCGGGAGGCTTGTAAAGAAACATAATTCTGTTTCCCATGAACTAAAAATATATACAAAATAATAATAATAATAATAATAATAATAATAATAATAATAATAATCATATGAAGTGGATTATAATATTTTGTTTAATCATATGCGCTTGATCAATAAAATACCATGAGGCGCTTGTTCTTATGTTCGTTTGATATAATTAGTTTCTTCTGGAATTGTTGTGGGGAACTGTTTTTCCTCTTCGGACTGAACTATTGGCCTTTCAACTACTTGTATGCAGATGAGATAGCGCCTGAATTGTCTTTATCCCATCATTCTGTCCTCTAATTTCATTTCCCTTCAGCAAAATTAAGTTTTACTTTTGGTTCTTTTTTTTTTGATATGTAGTTTTACTTTTGGTTCTTACAGAAAGAAAGATGAGTTTGTTCGGATTTTTCTTTATAGATAGATCATTTAGAAGGTTGGGGTTTTCTAATGGATGGTAACTGTATTTGCTTGTCTGTTGGCTTCACAAATTCATCATGAAAGGCAAAACAACCTGATTGCAACTTATATGAG
Organism: Juglans regia; assembly: GCF_001411555.2. Classification (NCBI taxonomy): domain Eukaryota; kingdom Viridiplantae; phylum Streptophyta; class Magnoliopsida; order Fagales; family Juglandaceae; genus Juglans; species Juglans regia. The sequence goes on along the minus strand of NC_049901.1, from coordinate 29,987,769 downwards.
CTGAATAAATGGTTGCTGAGAGACTGAAAAGACCCTAGTCAGGGTTATTTGTCAAATGGTCATGACTATTGCAAGTGAGTGGCTGGAATATCAGATACAAATGAAGCTATTTGATATTTTTATGAGAAAATTTATCTGAAGATTAAATATTTACGTGTTGGAACTCTTGTTTGAACAACTGAGTTTAGTGATGCACTATGTCTACACTGCTTGTGTGGAACTTTTCCTAGAGTTTCAAACAATAAAGTTGCATAATGTAATGAAAAATGAGAAGTGTAATGGTAAGTTTTATTATTAAATGACTATTATCTCTTTCTTAAACACCCTTCCATAATGGTTCATTGGTTCAAGTACTGTGCGTGTTGTTTGGCCTGTAACTTCTCTCTGGCATTTCCAAAATGGTTGCCCATGGCCTATAACTTTTCAGATTTGGAGGTCTGCCATAGAATATTACTTGTTTATTTGTGAGATTACACGTCTTAAAAAGCATATGGATCCAGCCTATTGAGTTATTAAATTATATGGACTATTCACCATGGGGACTTTCTTATTGAGATCACACATCATCAAAAGGTAGGGATGCTAATAAATATGTGTTTCTGTGAGCTTGTTTGCATGCTAGTCGCGCTCATTTGATTAGCATAGAGATATAAATTACATATTTATATATATATATATATAAATATATATATATATATATATAAACACGCTATTTGAGCAATCACCAATTACTCATTTATGCATTCCAGCTTTCTATCCTCTTTATGTGACCGAATCCCTGTATCACTTCCCTATCTTTTAATAATATTTTCCTTTTTAATTTTCAAGGATAGGAAATTGTATTTACAAGTCTGGATTCGGTTAGTGCTGCCACAAGATATTCCCTCTTTGTTAGTAAATAACTGTCCATCAGAATCTTTAGGTGCTTGATAAGCTGTCCATCAGAATGTGTGAAATTACCATGGTAGTTCAGTTCAAAGCCCATCAGAACTTTCAGGTACTGTAAAGGAGAATCTTCCGCCGGCACAAAATATTACGTGTGCTTTGAAGTAGCCTCCTGAGCATCCCATTAAAGCACTTCAAGATGAACTAGGTCAGAATCCAGCTCCATCTCATTTGAAGGAGAGGGGGAGAGAGGCTGAGGTTGGGGGGTTTACTTTGAAGAAGAAATGGAAAAACATAGCAGATTAAGGTTCGATTACTACTATCCCTAATCATCGAGACATCATTACATTTAAAGCAGCTCCCCCAATGACTAGGGTTGTGTAGAAGGAAGTACAAGACTCATCAGCACCCTGGTTTGGCAAATTAATACTTTGAAGAAACTTTGTTCAAGTCAGAAAAATTACCTGTTAAATTGGGAGGGTTTTATGGAATAGAGGGAGCTTACTTGGGGTGTACACAGACTTCTAAATTTCCCTGGCTTAGCTATGTAAGAGCCATGGCTAAGCCAAGCTCAATCTGTTATTGGAAGAATAGCGTTTCCTAATCTGTCTCTGATGCGCACTCAGATGTTCTTTGTTTTGAATTCAAAATGGCTTGTTTAAGTGCAAACTTGATGTCAAGATAGAATTCTTTGTAGGAGTTGAATGAGTTAGCCGACAATTCTGTGCTATGTAAGTTCAATGTGGGAAAAAGCATTTTTGGTTTACATTACTGAGACCATGATGTGCATCTGGAAGAAAGGGTCAATGGACAAAATTAAGAGGATTTGAATCACGATCCTTAAAAACAGAATGTTTGCAGCTATTTGATATCCCCACAAATGTTGCTAGTATTGGTGCAATGATCACTACTATGTTTTTTTTTTTTTTTTTTGATAAGTTTAACAAATGATTGCAATTAGAGGGCATAAGAGGATGATATAAGTTTCTGATCCCATCAGCAGTGCCCCCCCCTGCCTATGCATTTTCTGCTCATTTTTCCTTATTATCACGTAGCTGAGTTTGTTATATGACTATCTACATTTTTCAATTGAAGCCTTCCACAGATGAGTTTTTTTGTATTTAATCATAATTACTTGATGATTTTGTTGGTATTTCTTCTTTTCACGTAAGCAGTAGTTGACTTTATATGCACATATGCTGCTACAATTGCAAATTAAATTTTTAAATTTGTCAATAGTGTGAGATATCCTTAATCTTTAGCCATTTTGATGTCTAGCTACCTTTTTTCATCAGTGGTGTGTATATGTGTCAATTAGTGGGCTTACAAATAGATTTTTTTTTTCCAATTATCACGCTATTAGAATGTTGATATTTAGTTTCCACCTTGATTGATTGCCCTCTTTCTATTTCATAGGTACCGCGCCATTACTAGTGCTTACTACCGAGGAGCTGTAGGTGCTCTGCTAGTGTATGATGTCACTAGGCATACAACATTTGAGAATGTCGGAAGGTGGTTGAAGGAGTTGAGAGAGCACACAGACCCTAACCTTGTTGTCATGCTGATTGGCAACAAGTCAGATCTTCGACACCTTGTGGCTGTTCCAACAGACAATGGAAAGTCATTTGCAGAGAGAGAGTCCCTCTACTTTATGGAAACTTCTGCATTGGATGCTACCAATGTGGAAAATGCTTTTACCGAAATCCTCACCCAGATATACCGGATTGTGAGCAGGAGGGCGATTGAGGTGGGTGATAATGCAAGTGCTTCCACTCTACCATCCAGAGGACAAACAATACATGTCAAAGAGGAATCAGTTCTAAAAAGAATCGGGTGCTGCTCAAACTAGGGGTTGGTACTTTCTAGCAGTTTACGGCAATTTTCAATTGTTCGTAGATTGATTACACATATAGTTTCTTGTTGAATAAAAGCTACTATGTCTGATAAATTGTTTGGAAATTTGCCTAAAAGGCTTCACGCATGAAGGTTGTGTTATGAACCTCGTTGTATATGTTGTTGTAAGGAAGGAGATGAGGAAATGGGATGGCTGCTGCTGTGTAATGGAATGATGTTTGTTGTTGTAATAAGGAATGTGGAGGAGATGAATTGTTACCATTGCAGTAATGAAACAGAGGGCACACAAGCTGTTTGATAAAAAGCTCAGAAGAGCCACTGATTCATAGCTACAGGTTCTTCGAGGGACCCAACCTCCATTACAGAAATGATCAACACAAATATATTCCAGATTTCAAGATGCCCTCCCACAAGGACTCCCCACTACATGTACTTGAGCCAACACCTCTAATTGACCATAACCAACTAAGCCCATGGGCCGCTAAACAGATTAACAACTCAATACAATAAAAAGTAACATTAATTTGGACGCCCATCAAGCTCGGCCCAATTTACTTGGGTTCATTACATTATCCACCCCTTCAAAAAATCTTGTCCTTAAGGTTGAAATATTGATGCAACTTCTTAGTATTGGTTCCAATTTAGCATTTCAGACTCAGCTTGCTTCTTCTCCACCCCTTGCCAATTAACAACTCAATACAATAAAAAGTAACATTAATTTGGACGCCCATCAAGCTCGGCCCAATTTACTTGGGTTCATTACATTATCCACCCCTTCAAAAAATCTTGTCCTTAAGGTTGAAATATTGATGCAACTTCTTAGTATTGGTTCCAATTTAGCATTTCAGACTCAGCTTGCTTCTTCTCCACCCCTTGCCAACAGCTACTCATGTCTTCATTGCCATAACAGGTTGTATATCCGTAAAGGATAGGTTAACTAAATATTATATGAACTGGATCTTTGTTTGCTGGAAGTTGATACCACTTGGCAGTTTTCTTTGCCTGTATCATTTGCATGTTAGATGACATCTGAAGTGAGCATTATATGAGGCGAGGTTACATATAACAACTATAAGACAATTTCTTGAATGAGATTTAGAAATTCTATTCATTAGTCACTATTCATTCCAATATCTCACACTTCAGCTTTTTATTTTTTTATTTTTCCTTCTTCGGTGTGAGATAGTGAATAGTGGCTGATGAAAATAATTTTTTCAAAAGAAAACTCTATATTTGGAGGTTTCTTTTGGTGCTAGATACGCACAGTAATAACATACAACTAGTCGTCAACTCGTGCATTACTTGAGAATGGGAAGCTTTAGATACTACATTCTCACCCACTTTTATCCGCCCATAATGATGGTGGTATTGCACATAAACCTCTGAAGGTTGGTCTTTTTTTAAAAAAAAAAAAAAGAAAAATTCAAGAATACTATAAAGGGTCACATTTTAACCAATGAGATAAAAGTGGGAAGTGAACGTGGTATGTGGCAACACTTGTAAGAATAATTGAAGCACAATGGTTAAAAGAGAAAGAAAGTCCAAGTAATTGAATTGGCCCGAATAATTATCCTGCCTGGTATGCTTGATATTTATAGATAGAGTGTTTACAATATGATAAGTATCATGATTACAAAAGAAAGATAAGATAAGATATGAATACAATTGTTCAAATATAATTAAATTTGTAACAGACAATTGATAGCTATCGTCTTTTGACACATGTTCTTCTATTGAGATATTGGTGAGTGTTGGGATTGATATGAGAGTTGGAACTAATATGATATTCTTAACATCCCCTGTCAAACTGATGGGAGATTCAATGACCATTAGTTTGTCTTTGATCAACAAGAATCTTGAAGAAGTGAGTCCCTTTGTAAAGACATCTGCTATCTGATCAGCAGTGGCTATGTACGGAGGGATGATATCTTTGTTAATCACTTTTTCTCTAATGAAATGATAATCAACCTCCACATGCTTAGTTTTAGCATGAAAAATAGGATTGGAGGCTAGTGCTAATGCTCCCATATTATTACACCACAGCTATGGAGTAGACTCAATTGAACACTGGAATTCTTTGGAAAGCATTCTTAACCAATATAACTCAGCTGTTGCAAAAGCCATAGCTCTATACTCTGCTTCTGTGCTAGATCTAGTTTGATGTGTTATTACTAAATAGGTGACGATTTACTAAGGGAACGTTTGGACACAGAGATGAGACATAATTTTTTGAAACTTCTCATAATTTTATTCTCAAATATCAATAAAACACAAAACACTTTTTAATTCAAATATTCAACTTTTTCATATAATCATTACCTAATTGTTATCTAAACGCAAAAACTAATAAAACTTCTATAAACTTAAAAAAAATAATATTAATAAATTTTATTCAAATAATTTGCTAACTTTATAATATTTTTATTCAATTTTTTCTTTCTCATTTTCTGAAACCCAATAAAATATCTTAAGAGAAACCTAAGAGAAATCATCCTTTAACACATGTTTAAACCTCAAATCTCGAAGCCAAGATTCTTTGGATCAATTGGTAACAATTTGGTTTCTCACTAAGATAACCAATGATCGAATCACCCCTTCCCCATGTAAAAAAAACAAAAAAAACCCCTCAAATCTCAAAATCGGGACTTGATCTAAGGTACCTTGCTTCCATTGTACTTCTGACCCTTAGAATATATCAAAGTAGCTAACTTTCCTCATAGATCTGAACCAAACAAATTATTTACAAGCCTAATCTGAGTCCTTACACTTCATACATCATCCATAACAATCCAACATCTAGGAGATCAACCGCAAATCAACAATATTTAATCACCAAGATACTAACTGAGGCATGTGTTAACTCTAGATGGTATTATAAACCCTAATACCTTAAATCTCACGTAAGAACCTTTCGTCCACATGACAAACTCCATTTCTAAGCTTATCAAAAATTTGAATTCATCATTGAAGACATAAAAATTCAATTTTTATTAAGCTTAGACTCAAACTAACAACACTAAACACATTGCTCCCAACCGAAACCTAGAGCCATCATAAACACCACAAATCGACTTCGTTCTTTCAAAAAATGCTTCCATTAGACCACTAACACAACCTCTTAATATCTATAAAGAAAATAAACAGAGAAAGATTACTCACATCTTGAAAACCTTGAAGAGGAGGCTCAGTTTGCACTGTTCTAACCAATAGCTCTTCGTTTTTACCATTTTTGTGTGATCTGCTCTTGATTTGAATGTGGTGCAGTTGAAGCTGTGTGTGTATGTGTGCGTGCACGCGTGTGTGAGTGAATAGAGAGAAAAAGAAGAGAAAAGCAAGGAACTAAGTGATTTTCTTGTGCCCCCCCTCAAAACAGAAGATAAGGAGGTGATTTTATACAAAGATTTGCCCCAACTCTCTTTCTCCCTTGCTTCAGCATTATTGCCAAGTGGATGGCCTTAGATTTTGGCTATTGCATGTAGGACAAGAGGCATATAGCAGAACTTTAACTGATGCATGTTGGACAAGTGGCGCATAGCTGAACTTTAGCTATGCATGTTGGACAAGTGGCGCCTAGCTGTAGTTTCCCATGACTCTATTAATAGCTCCTTCATAAATGCAATGCAATTCCCCACAAACTCCATTAATTACTCTTCATAAATGCTATGCAATTTCCTATGAGCTTCATTAATGTCGCTTCATAAATGCTATACAATTTTCCACGAGCTCCATTAATGACTCCTCATAAATGTTGTGCAATTTTTCACGAGTTTCATTAATGACTCTTCATAAATGCTATACAATTTCCAATGAGCTCCATTAATGACTTTTCATAAATGCTATACAATTTCCAATGAGCTCCATTAATGACTCTTCATAAATGCTCTATCAACCACCACCAAGTTTAAAATGCTTGTGTTATTGGGTGATGGTGGGCGGCAATATATGGAGAACCCTAGAGAGTAGATTTCGGCCATCTCCTTGACTTCCATTTCTCAAATCTTATCTAGCTTTCTTATGAAAATAAGTGAGATCTGACCTTAATAATCATACTGACCAAAAGCCCATAATCTTATTGGTGGCATGGGCGGCATGGCGTAGAAAATTAATGGGCAAGAGTGTGATTGCTAGCATGGCTTGACATAGGCGTGTATAGCCTCGTCTCCTTTGTTTGATTTCCAATCAATGCAACCAATAAATGAGGCTTTCTTCCCATAAAGTTAACTGGCCAGAAATGAATAAAAATCAGACAAAAAGAATCAATATGAGTGGTGAAAAGGGGCAACACACTAGACTAGGGTATGGGGAACCAAAATTTGAAAAGTGTTCTTGGACGGAATCCTCTTGCCAAGTGGCACTAGCCGAAACCCCCTAATGCTTTCTTCATGATTATCCTTTTGGGAAACCTAAGAGTTTCACATGAATATGATGCCAAGTGGCATGCTCTGCCATTTTTGAAACTTGTCTCTTACTAGGACATCATTGCTTCCTTGAAAATGTAAGAAACATCCATACATGGGTGCCATGTGGCATGTGCCATTTGTATGTCTGAAAACTCCCATGATTGCATCTTCTAGAATGTTGAATTCCCCATGCATACTTGCCAAGTGTGATGGCTGAATGCCTCTCCCTTTCTCTACATTATTCCCTCTCTTGGAAACTTGAAAGACTATGTTGCATGAGAGGACATGTGGCGCTCCCCATTAAGGCCGAAACCTAATGCCTCATCATCACAATATCCTTCTAGAAACCCTATTGCATGCTCGCCTAGTGGTATGACCGAAACTCTAATCTTCCTTCATCCATTTTGTGGTCTAGATACACTTCCTTTGTAACAGCCCGCTAGAAATTCATTGGCGGAATTTCTTTTGACTTTAGGACTCTCGTGAAAACCCCATAAATTTTTACGAATCGACCTATTGCATAGGTTTTAGTCTGTCAACATAGTCAGTGTTATCACTCACTATGCTGCTAGAAATATGAGTTTTATTTATTTGAGGTGGTTAGAAGTGTCAGAATGCATTATGGTCTACGCCATTAGACTCGGTGGATTATTTAGGATTTTATGGCACAATAGCCTATTTTCATAATTCCGGACGAAACGTCTGTTGAGAATTGTGAAATTATTTTTAGGGGCACTTCGAGGTTGAATTTCGGTATAATATTTTCACTGTAGGTTAATATGAATATTTAGGAATTTTTAGTACTAAGTTTATGATTCACTTTTTCGAAGTGAATAGTAACCTCGGTAAGCGCACCAATTGCAGTGTTTCGAAATCACAGTGTGGAATGTCCAAATTGGATTAGAGAAGTTTTATTTGGACACTTGGCAAGATCTTAGCCACACTTAGTGAATAATATTAGACACTTGGCACCATGAGGGATGTTTGTTGGATTTGAAGGAATCAAGGTGTGAGATTATGCCACTTAAGCAAAACGTTGTTTCATCTGCTCAACCAAATTGTGCCAGAACCAAAGAGGTTTTCAATCCTAGTGAAACCCTAAATGGTGGGAATCCAATTGAAAGCCTAAAAGCTTTGTTGAAATCAAAACCCTAAACGGTTTCCCCAAAACCCTAAAGTTGGCCTCTAAACCCTTTCTAATCCGATTTCTAGTATTGTGTTTAATCACTTGATTAAATCACTTCCACATGCTATTAATCCTTCAAATTTGTGTTAGAACATCATTATCCAACCTTGTTAACCTTGAAAAATTGATTGGACCAAGTGATATTGGATTTGGGCTTGATAGCAACCCAAACCCTCTTTAAACCCCAAATTTTAGGCCCATTCGGTTTAGGCCCTTTAAGGCCCACGAATTTGGTCACCATAGGATTGCTTCATGGCTAAGTTTTGTACCCCCACTTGGCTGGCCAGATCTGTACAAGAAGAGCCTAGAAGGTTCTTGAAAGACAAAGCAAAAGGGCCACCTCACTCTTTCACTCTCACACTCCACCTTGAGAAAAGATCTTGGTCTGATTTTTATGAGAAGAAAAGGCCAACACTCAACCATTCCTTCAGTCATATCACTTCCCATAGCTTGTGTAAGAAGCTCTTCAGTCCACTTCCCACGAAAAAGCAACTCTCCTTTACACTTTTCCTTCATAGAACACAAAAGACACTCTCGGACAGTTTTTCGTACCTCTTTTGAATGCCTGTTTCAAAGTTTTTGTAAGTGTTTCCTCGCAACGTTTCCTTCATTAAAGTTGTTTCTTTTGGAGTCTAGTTTACGTGGATATCTTATTTGTTCCATTTGGAGATCATTTGATTGGTAAAAAGTTGTTTAGACCCCAGAAAGGTCATTCTGGGCGATAAACTGGAGAGTGTGTTATATTTTGGAGTTTTTGACCAAGCTAATGAATAGATCTTGGTCCGAAATTTTTATGGAGTACTGTTAACATGTGTATATGATTATTGGTTGAGGATTTGTTGCATGATTAAAAGTTTTGGTGAAATATTTTCTTAGGTCTAGAAACTTAGAAACTGGAAGAGGAAAAACAGTTTCTGTTTTGAGAAAGTTTAAATCTTTTATGGTTTAATCTTATTCCAATGGCTTTGATATTTTTATTGGAAGATCCTAAGCATCTTATATACATGTTAGAATGTTATTTTGAAGATATTTGATGTTAGTTTCGAACATATGAAATTTTATGGAAGGAGATATTCGGTTAGGCCAAAGTGATGATGTTCTTGGCTAAATTTATGTTTTGGTTGATGTTTACCCATGTGATCTTGAGTTTGAAGCTTGGATCTGTTTTAGGACACCTTTTTGAACCATGTGATGTTTTGGTTTGAAGATCACTTCTTTATAAGTCATGGATCAAGAGGTTGATCAAAACAAGTTAGAAACAAAATTCTGTTTTGAACTTAGAAGAGAAACCAAAAAGTTCAAGTATGGTTTTAGTGATTTTGATGACTTTTGTTCATGATTCAAAACATGATTATTCTTAAGAATATGTTATGAGTGTAGTAGAAGAAAAATTTTGGTTTAATCATGAGTTTTGAGATTTGAAAGAATTACAACAAAAAGCAAAGGAAATAGCCTTTGTAAGTTTCGGCCATATAGAGTTTTGATGGTTGTGTTTAGTTTTAAATTTTTATGAATTGATATTTGAATTTAGGACAAAATTTACATAAGGTATGTAAATTTTGGTGATTTTTGAAGTTATGATGCAAAATCCTTAAGTTAGGGTTAAAATGGTCATTTTCTCATATGTAGAGGGTAAAATGGTAATTTTACTCGTTGATATTTTTCCATATTCCTAATTTGTTAGTGATTAAATTCTAATTTTTAGAAATCACTACTTTCAGTTTCTCGTGATCGCACTTGAGCTTTGTCTCGAAACGCGAAGATCGAGGTAAGTTAGCTTTTAACTTACTATCAATTTAATGTGTATGTATGATAAGTAAGGGAACTAAATTGTATGTATGCATGTTATCATATGTGCCATGCCAAGTCATTTCATATTTATCTATTACACAGAATTTATTCTGTCATGAATTATTCATCTGTTACACAAGATATTCTGTCACGTATTGCTATACATGCTATACACTGCAAGTATGTCATGTTAAGTTAAGTATGCCATCTATTACACGTATTTCTTGTCATATAATATTCATTGTCACATGTTACGCCACGTTAAGAAATGTTGTCTGTTATATGGTATGCCATGTTACGAAATGTTGCATGTTACATGTATGACATGTTATGAAATGTTCTCTGTTACATTTATGTCTCGAAGTATGTCATGTCTGTCGTCCTACGTTCATGTCACGTTATGTTACGTCAAGATTTCTGTCTTTTATGTCACGTTCATGTTACGTCACGTTACGAAATGTCATGTCTGCCAGTTAAGTCATTCATGTCAATCACGACCCTAAGCGCTAGGATGGGGTAATATCCTAGTGGAACTCCTTTGTTCACGCTGGAGTGTCTAAATAGGTGTGAAATTCCCTGGGTTGACGAAGTACAGTCAACAGGTTGCGAATGGGGCCTAATTAGCTGGTCACCGGAGCGCGCCAGGCACTAACGCCGATGGTGCCACACATTATGTTATGTGTGTCCACAGCAAGTGTGGCACAAACAGATAAGTCATGGGGCCACAACAACTGTGGAGCATGAAGTATGGGGCCACAACAACTGTGGAGCATACACTACGTGAGACACAGCAATTGTGACACGTAGAATACGTGGGGCCACAACAACTGTGGAGTACGTATTAACGCACTCACAGCTGGTATAGAAACCTGTGATGTGATGCGGTAATCGGCAGGGACACACGGCTCAAGGGGACCTGTGTAGCACCCATATGGTCACGTTAATGATTAAGTCTATTGAATAAGATTCCAAGTTCAAGTCATGTTTCACGTTATGTTATGTTCAAGTTTACGTTCACGCAATCATGGTAATCCCATGAGACAAGAATATGTTCCAAGTTCATGTTATGTTATGTTCACGTTTACGTTATGTTCCAAGTTCACATTTATGTTATGTCATGCTCAAGTTCAAGTTCAAATTATGCATGTTCACGTCCATGTTATGTTTCAAGTCACGTTCATGCTAAGCTTCAGTTTCAGTTTAAGTTATGCCAGTTATGTTATGTTGTATGTCAAGTTATGCTATGATTACTTACGATTTGATTATGCATTCATGCTTTTACTGCCATGCATGCATCATTAACCTGTGTGGAAGTTTCCTGTTAACTTGCTGAGATTTGTAATCAAATCTCACTGTGGTAGTCCCAACTACCATTCCCCCCGAATGGTAGATTTTGTTACAGGATCTGAAGGAGAATCGGGAATCGACCAACTGGAAATGGTCGACTAAGCGACGATGCGATGTAGGTGTTAATACAGTAGTTACCTCAGATTACTACTTGTATTTGTAGAGTTCAATCTCCATCACTCTTTTGATCACAACCATATGGATTAATATTGTGATCTCAGTTGTTTAGTATGTCATTATGTATGAAGTATGTTTTAAGTATTTGGGATATTTCGGTTTGGTGCATAGTATTGCTAAAAAGAAAAATTATCCGCTGCGAATATTGCATAATGCTAGATGCATGTTAGGAATATTGCATCTTATATGTCATGAACGGGGGCAGGTAACCTTGTGTTGCATGTCTCGACGCTTCAAATGTCCGTCCGATCCCAAGCGGAATTTGCGGGCGTCACATCCTTCATCCATTTTGTGGCCTAGATACAATGAACCTATAGAAAGTGACATGCATAGCGGCAGAGTAGTGTGGGTGGCGTGTGCCCTAGCAAAAATTGAACTCCATCTCTTCTTCTTCCATCATTAGAAACTTCTTGAAAACTCAAAAAGTCCCTTGCATGTGTGCCAAATGGCACCCTCTTCACTCTAGCCAAAAATGACTTCTTCCCGTCCTCATTGTGGCTTCGTTTTGAAGCTTTATTGCATGTTTGCTAAGTGGCAAACCCTTGACAAAACCAAAACTCACATTTCGTAGATGTCTCATGATTGTGGCCTTGGGAACTCAAACGGCCCCTTCTTGCTTGGCTCCAAGTGGCGCCTCCAACTTACACACAAAACCCTAATGGCTTTTCTCAAACCTGAACCCCTTTATGGTCGAAATTCAATAGACCTTGGGCCTTCTCTTGGGCTTGGGTGCCTATCCCACTAAGAAAAGATAAGGTCCACTTCACTCACATGGTTCTAGTATTCATAATCTATTGGGCTTAAGTCCACTTAGGTCAAAATAGAAATTAAGTCTTAACCTCAAGAACCTAACTTGGGTTGGGATGTTACATTCACAGAATTTTAAGACATTCCAAGTGTCCAAACGAAACCATATGATTGTAAAATGAGGAGTGTTACAAGAACAAAGAAATTTGACAAAAGTAAAATAACAAAGTAACATAGTTTAATGTGAAACGTTAGATCTACTTTAGAATAAAAGTTTAACTTTATAATATGACAAATAACGTCAACCCACGTTAGTTTGTGAGTTTACTTTTATAAAATCTCTTTACGGCTAAAGCATTTCTCTTGTTAAATAGTTTAAAATTCTGATTTTGCGTTTAGCATTGATATTATTCTTTATACATAATATTTCACATATGTATTAGATAATTGAATCCATTTAATTTCTATAAATAATTACTAAATCTTCAGTAAACATATATACTTGCATTGATAACATAGACTAAAATATATACCATATAACCAAATATAAAATTTTACACGTACACATTATATAACTTGCATCATGCATCCAAGTGTATGTGTATATAACATATTAGCTAACATTTAAAATGTGCATTATACATGTTTATATAACAAATAACACAACATATAGATAAGTGTGACTAAAGCATTATCATTAATTCACACTAATGAGCTCAAACGAGTCGAGTTGAATTTATACGAGTTTATTTATAAACAAAATCAATTCAGGCCTAATTTATACCAATTTAATGCATTTAATATTTGAATCAAAATTAGTGTTCACAAACAGTTGGTTTATTAAATAACCTGAATGAAAGCCGAGCTTGTACAAGTGGCATGAACAACTTGGTTCATTTATAGACTTAATAGTCTTCATCTTCACCAAGGTGTTCAAATTATACTAATCGAGACATTCTTAATAGGCTGTTAGTGAGAATTGTTGAATGCATCCATTAGGTGTCAGGTCTAGTGATTTCCATGGTTGACTTAAAGATCTCACCTGAATAACAAGCATTAGTATCATCAAGATTTCTTTTCTTTTCTTTGGGGGTAATTCTATATATAGTTGAATCATTAATTGTTAGTGAGAATATGAAAATTCCGTATTGATTTGTGAATAGTAGTGAGATTTGTAAATTGAAATTTATGAATAGTAGTGAGATGAGTTGAGATGAGATAATCTCAACACACCTCTCAATCCGAACCGACTCGAATATATGGCCATATTACAAATCATAAGCAACCATATATAATTTGTTTTCCATTTTTTTTTTTCGTTTAGTCAATTTTGTATACCATTCCAAAATGAATATCTATTTTACATGATTACACGAGGAATGGGAGTTGTCATGGTCTTGACTATAAAACCAATGGTAAATTAATTACATTCTGTAAATATATATGGGGTATAGTTATAATTCAGTGGCTAATTTTCCTCATCAGAGATTGCCTCCGGGAGTTTAAAGGTGGGAGGTTTATCAACACCCCTCCTTGAGTACTCCCTCCATCTTCGAGCTGCTGCGGCGGCTCTTTTTGCTCTCTCTTTCACTTCATCCTCTGCAACAACCATTAGTTAGCATTGAGTAACACTTACGAGCAGAGATGTACCCTCAAACAAATAGTAGATTTTACAAAACTAATGATATAGTTATACATACATGCATGCATGCATATTACATGAAATATTAATTCCAGAAGCTGCAAGCAGTTTACTTTGGTATGACTCAACTGTGATCAGTGACCTTAGCCCCTAATTCTCATTAGCCTCTATTTAGAATTTTATGACATAGTCCAACGAATTGCACATTGCTGATCAGGACTGAATTATCATAATGCAGAATCTAAAATTTGAAGGTACCATAATTCAAGCAATTCAAACTACAAGTGCAGAAAAACTATAAGAAAATCAAACAACATGAAGGCACATATAAAATCTTGTGGAAATTTTCAGAGCTTAACAAAGGATGAATAGCTATGATGATCATGTCATAGTAGTGTATGTCATTTCCCTGCTTCATCATTCGGTGCAGACCTTTCAATCATGACTGCCATAACTCTCCAATTAGTAATATCCAGAGACTGATTGGGCTCTACTTTTGGCTCTGAAGAAGGGTTGGGGTATCTTTGAGATGTTACCAAAAGAAAATTAGTTCGTTTCTCTCTTTTATTTCTCTCGTGGATAATTGAACTTCTAAATCTATGTAAATTTCAGTTTGTGGTAGAAAGTATCATATTCAACATTTTTTTTTCTGCATATTCTTGTCAGGTAGTAAATTGGCATCCACCAAAAATAAGGGGCAGTTAAAGAGGTAAGGGCCTTGGTCTTGGTGGTATGCTCCCTCCAGATCTAACGTTTGAATCCTCTTGAGTGCAAACAATTTCTAGAGGTCATAGGTCTGGGGAAACTTCCCCTTGAATTACCCGAGGTATACTTGCAGGAAACTCCTTGCCAAGGAAGGGTCTGTGCATCCTAGGGATTAGTTGGGACTTTGTTCTCGGACACCCGGTGCCAAAAAAAAAACCAAGAAGTTAAAACTTACTCTAAAGCCAAGGTAAGTATCAAGGAAACAGAACGATCACTAAAGAATGCAAACTCTTCTCCCCTTTACTGATCAAGGAAAGAGGAGAAGTTGGAAGAACAAGGAGAAGAAAATATTAAAAATGAATATAACGATATATGATGATTTTTTAAATAGCATGTATCCTGGAATATTCACTGATCAACAGGGGAAAAAGCTATAAGTTTCCTCAGAAAGATCAAATTTGGATTCATTGTACATAAGAGAAATATTTTGTGCTCTATAGTCAGATTTTATCAGTTATATATAACCTATTTACTCTCAGAAATTACTAGGATGATGGCAATAAAAACTTAAATAAAAACAAATAAACTATTGAACATAAAAACAGAACTGCTATTAAATAATTAGCCAGAATGGTTTTTATATGTCAGTCAACAAATTAGAAATCTCCTTTCACAGAATCCATCATACCTGAATTTTTGTAGTCCCTGGGCTTGCCCCATACATTGTTCCAGAATTGTTCACCTTGTCCAGAATCTTTCTGGTTCATCATTCTCAATTTAGCTTGTTGCTGCAATAAATTCAGGATTATCATTGTTATACCTATTAATCAAATAAAGAACTAATATGTGCACATCTATATACCCAAAAAAAATATTAGAAGAAAAAAAAAAGAATGCATGTAGGCTTTTAGATGTATAAACCACCGGACTTTCAAAAGTTCTATTTCCTAGGAAAAGGAGAAGTGAAGAAGCTGGCAATCCAAACAGAGCATTTATAAGCTTTTGATTTTTATTATTTAGAAAGAGCTTCGGGTATAACTTGGTGTGGTATAATTAAACTTTTCCATTCTTTTAGCTAGAATGTAATGCAAGAATTCCCAAGGCCATACGAGTCATGTCTGCTAAAGTACGTGCTTCAAATATTTTTTCGGTGATTCAAACTTGGTACATTTGATTGGAAGTTTTCTGACTCAATATCGCAAGGAAAAAAACTGAAAAAAGAAGACAACAATAATACAGTAAAAAATGGACAGGAAATTGTTTGGCTGATTCCAATCATTTGAACCAATCATCTCCTCCTTATATTTACTCTTCTGGTTATATGCAAAAAGCTTAATATGTTGAGTAGTGAATTTAATCAGTCAATCAAACATTCTAACAATCCCCTTCATGTGTAGAGTTAGAGTCTCCCTCAATGAATGGGGCTCTGCTCAATCCATCTCAACACGTGGGATTGACATCATGTCAAATCACTAATTGTTCTAAATGTTTTAATTTAATAGGAGTGAGTTTAATCACCTAATCAATATTTCCAGACCTTGTGGAAGCTGAGTTTAAATATAACTACAATGCAATGATGCACAAACTGTAAATTTAACTTCTAGCAGGAAAACTCTAATGATTTAGCTGAACTTTGCTTCATGACTGCCATATGAATCACAAATTGCTCGAACTGAGCTGGTCTGCATTTAGAAAGAATGTTTCCAAAGATGGTGTAAGGCAATCTATCCCAGGTGGTTCAACAATACAAAATGTAATAGATGATTGATACATTGTATAAGAAAACCTCAACATATACAACACCCCACATACACATACAAAGAAGAACAATTAACAAAACCTCAGCTTCGAATAAGATGAAAATGAAGTTAAAACAGTACATAAGACCCCCTTCGTTGAAGAAAGAAAGAAGAGTAAAAGAAAGACAAAACATATCAGAATATAAGAGTTTTTACCAAAACTTTTGCTTGCCTCTTTTCCCACCGACTGCTTGCCTGCCACAAAGACAGTAACAAATACACTGAACATAGGGTGGAAGTTGATTCTACTTCAACTGAGAGATCTTTTAAGAAGATGAACACCAAAAGGAGAGTTAATGGGGAAAAGTACTAAATCTAAATTAACTAGTTCAAAGTTCACCATAGAATGACCTGGCAATAACAGATCTCGATCAAGATACCTTTCTCTTACACAACTTTTCTATATTCCCCACTTGCTAAGTCTGCCCTTTCCTTCTATTTAATAAAAATTCCTTACAAAGGGAAAGAAAGAAAGGAAACTGTTTCAAGTTATACAACCAATTAGTTTCATGAATTCTGATGCTCGATCATCCCATTGTGGATAGCAAACCACTACAGCCTTTTTTCATTTTCCAAGCCATGTCGTGTTAGGATCCAGTTTACATTCTCTACAGTCTTGACCAGGTTATGTTAGTACTACAGTTATTTTGAGTTTGTAATTGACCCTTCTGCTAATGACTGTTTCGAGGCAGTCACCCTCCAGGAAGAGTAAGAACTAGAGAGAGAGAGAGATATAGAGAGAGAAGAAGAGAGGGAAATGGGCTGTATGAATTCCAGAGTTGGCCTCCTTCCCAGCTCGTGGTGTATTTATATGCATTAAAATGACAACGTTCTGTATACAATTACAACAATTCAACACATCACACCAAAAATGACGTCACTTCCTAACTACAATTCTGTATTTATTTCTGGTCAAACGGCAATGTTCCACTGATTACCTCTGACTTATATACAAAACGACACAAAATGACAGCACTCTTTTTAATGAAATGGCAACGCATCATTAAATCCTCAACTAACTAAACGGCCATCTTCCCCCTTTCATTCCTTCACATATCAGCTTCCACTCATCTGCCATTCACATCCACTCCAGCTCCCATCTCAGCCCATAACATACCCCTCCCCTTCAAAGCACCTTGCCCACAAGGTGAGGAAATTTATCATGAAGCTGCCAGTAGGATTCCTAAGTGGCATCACCCACTCCAGCTCCCTTCCAATGCACTAAAACTTCCACAACAGCTCTATTGTGAACCTTCCTGTGTCTATGCTGTAAAATACATTCAGGCTCTGGGACCAGCTCACCCTGAAGATCAACTGGTGGTAGTGTGGATAGAGGTGAAACATGCTGCCCCACTTTCTTTTTCAAGCAAGAAACATAAAAAATACAGGATGAAGTGAAGCATGCTGAGGAAGATCAAGTCTATAAGCAACCTGACCAATCCTATATTGATCTGAAATGGTCCAAAGAACTTTGGAGAAAGCTTGAAATTACGCCTAGCAACCAATGAATGCTGTTTGTAAGGCTGAAGCCTAAGATACACGCAATCTCCAACTGAAAATTTCCTTTCTGTCCTCTTCTTATCAGATTGAAACTTCATTCTTTCCTGAGCTGCTGACAGATTATGTTTTAAGGTGGCCAAAATCTGATCCCTGGTCTTCAATAATTCCACCACTGCCTAATTAGATGTCAGACCTAGTATATAATTCTGTAGCCTTGTAGGGGGTCTGCCATACACCGCCTCACAGGGTGTTAACTTCGTAGAACGACACAAAAAGACAAAACTCTATTTAATGAAAATGGCAACGTATCATTAAATCCCCAACTAACTAAACTGCCATCTTCCCCCCTTCATTCCTTCGCATATCAGCTTCCCACTCATCTGCCATTCACATCCACTCCAGCTCCCATCTCAGCCCATAGCATAGTAAGAGAATCCCCAAGGTAAGGTAAGAAAGACAGAGTTCTGGGTGTAATCAGGGTTAGGTTTTTAAGTGTGAAAGGCTGTTCTTGTAACTTCTTACGTCTCTTGACGAAATTTAAGCATTGTCTTACCCAATGGAGATAGACTGTGGCTGTAACTCTGAAACCACATAAAGCATCGGGCATTTCAAGTCTTATTCCGGATTTAGATATTTTATCTCTTCCGATTAAGTCTAAATCAAGTGTTTTCAAACCAGAGGAATGAAGTAAATCACATTTCTGTTAACAAAAGTCTTTGTGACATGTATGCCAATTTAACAAGAAGAACTCAGTAAACCTTTACAAGAATGACTTATAAATAACTACAACCAACTCAATTAAGTCCTAAATCCAACTAAATTAGAAAAGAACAAGAAAAAAAAATTCTTATTCTTGAAACTGATAACATTGTCCTGATAATTTTTTGATCGGTAACATTGTCCCAAAAATAACATTCTCACCATTCTGAAAACATCCACAGAGGCTGATCCCATTCCTGAAAGCATCAATGCAACCTGATGATCAATTAGGAAACCCAACATTCTTCAATTACTCAAATGACAAGAAAAAATGGTATAGCATTAATAACTTTTTGGTGAAAAAGAACATTAATTACATTCCCATCATAAATAAATAGCAAAAATTTTTCCTTGACAAGTCCTTTGGTTCAGTATCCTGGTGAAGCTATCAAATTTAAATACATAGAATGTTTCCATAGAAGGGAAGAGTCCAAGAGAATTTCTTGTTGGCACAACAAGTGACTGGAGAATTACCATGTACATAGAACATTCTAGCCAGTAAAATTTTGTTTAGGGGAATTCAATATATACTATAATTAGTAACAATGAAGTCCAACAGAAAAATTTGCCACTATAACCGTCAGCACAAAGCTCCTCCAGTGGCCAAGCCAAAATTTTGTCTATGGGAGCCAAACTTTTATATATTATGTAAAGAGTTATTCTATTCTCAAGCCGGTGTGTAGAGCACATCATTCACATCACTCAATTGGTAAGACTTGATTTGTAAGACTCAAATTTTAAAATCTCTCTTTCAAATCAAATTATGCCATCTTTACTAGGTATGTTATCCACACCAGCTTACAAATAAAATTTTTCTTATGTAAAAAATGCTATTTATAGTGACCAAAAAATTGATATTATAAACACATCATACAAATGATTTTAATGAAAATTCATCAGCTAAGTGGATAACTACTAACTAGTGCATGTTTACGATAGTGAATGATCATGAATTATTGATCATAGTTTTCCATCTTCAGCCAAAATACTCAATATTTCCTAGGGGTGAGCACCGACTGAATCGGAGTCGGTATTCCCTAAATCCGACTCCGATTCCGACTTTGTCGGAGTTTGACTCTGAACTCCGACTCTGACTTCCATAGGTTCCGATCCAATTCCGACTCAAATTTATCAGAGCAGAGTCAAATTTACAAATTGTAACTCGCTTTTGATGATGAAAAAAAAAAAGAGATCATAGCTCCGACTTGTCGTACTCGGAGCAGAGTCGGACTCGGAGTCTGATTTTCAGATTTTTGCTCAGCCCTAATATTTCCCTTCCAAGTTGTGTTGCAAAGGAGAGAAAACAAAGAAAATCAAGTGAGAGATTGAAGAAACTCAAGAGTGATGGAGAGAAATCATGCCTGGCAGGTCATAGAAAAACATATATTTTTCCATTTGGAAAATCTCGAGGTCAAACTGATAAAAAATCAATTCAGAATTGGGGCTAAATGTCTAATGATCGAGTAATTTTTCTTTTGTTAGATATTTTGGAGGGGATATAAACAGGTTGTTTTATTTTATTTTTTATTTTTGTGATGGGGGTGGGGGTGCAATGGTGAGGGGAAACTTGATTAAAACCTTCTTAAGGGAGACCATGCATTCTCTCTAGGTCCTCCACCGAACTCCTATAACCTTCAATGGCATGAAATATTACACGTAATGCCCAAAATCACAGCTCTTCATCACATTGCTAACTGGTATATTGAGTATTTATCAAAAAGTATCCAAAAAATTAGAAAAATGTGATATTTTGAAGTTTAAATTATTGATAGAAGAAGCTCGACAATTTCAAGGGAACCACATTCAAGATCACGGTTAACACAATCATTCAAGCAAAACTGAGCATCAAGTAATTGCACCTCACTGTGATCAGCAATTATAAATCATTTTTTTATACGAAAGTTAAAAATTCTAGTAATGAGGAAAAGAAGAATTGTCCAATTACACATGATGTGTACATGAGAAACACCAAATAAGTGAATCAAAAAACATGAAACTCAAGGATTAACTATTTATTAAATTCAAAGATCGGTTACAATTAAATTAAAATAAGTAAAAGAGGTTATATCAAGTGAATCAATTCAACAGTCACAATAAAATATGAACATAGAGATATAGTTATATAAGCATGAAACAGAAAGCAGAGTGTTACTGCAGGCTTACATTTACTCTTTCTACCCTGCGCATTTCATCTTCTAGCAAGGATAGTTGTGCAGCAGATGTCCAATGGATGCAATCAACTGGGCTGAAATACAGAAGATTTTTTTAATTGTTTGAACTCTTTCAACATGGCAATTTCCCAACATGAAACAAATACCATGATCATGATTAATTTCATAAATTCAAGATGTTAGATTGGAACTTTCTAGCAGCAGGATCAACAAGCGTGATAAATTGAACATTAGTGTGGAGATTTTTCCAAGTACTAATGTAACTTAACTCGTATGCTTGGTTCAACTGTGGTATATTGTCTAGTCACTTTCTAGTAAGCCTATATTTCTGAAGTACCTTTCAGCAAATTGCCAAAACACATTGATTATGCTGATGGTTTCAAGGACACTGGTTTAGCATCACCAAAATCGCAAGCACCCTTTACATCTCTCCTAGCTTTTAATAGAAGCTCCATACTTTCTTTTCTTTTCTTTCAATCATAGCAACTGAAATCTTTTAATCACACGATTTAAAAGTCAATGAAATGCATCATTTATGGCTTCAACCTTCGCATATAATTAAAGGGAATTACCCACCACATTTCCAATAATAATGAGAAGCTGGATACAGTGTAATGCATCTACAGCATAAAGTAGAAAATACTTTAGAGCCTTTAACTCTGGCTGTTAATGACGCTAGTTGATGTTAAAAAGGATAAATTTCAGTTTCACCTAGAGAGACAACAGATGCGAAGAAAAAGAAAATTAATTGAGTTTACATCATCAATACACTGATTAAATTTACTAAATCACTGGAAAAGGGTATCAAAGTCATTTGGACAGAAATATCAATGAAACACAAGACCTACCAACTATCAATGGCTTGTTGAACCAATTCAGGATTTCCACACTGGCTGTAGGCTCTGGCTCTCCCAAAGTCTTCCTCAATTGAAAAGACATCTGGGGCCACATTGGCACAATTTTTGCACCCTGTAAGAAAAAGAAGTGGAGACTTTTAACATTGACAATGGAAAAGGCAGTATATCCTCACCTCATATTTTTAGTTCTCTAGCAATACTGAAATTTTAATATTAATGGTCGTCTAATATAACTATGTACTAAAGCAGAACTAACATTTTTATAGTATTTTTGCTAAGAAATTACAATTATATGTTACTTCTCCATGTAGAGCTAAAAAGCAGAATAACATTTTGCTGCAATTGAATTTAAACAGTACAATTAGAAATAACATTTTGGAATCTTACCATAAAGATGGACAGCAGAAACCTACAAAGGTTCCCATTTATGAAGCTTTGAATCCCCTATATCTACGCTATTTGAAGAAAGAGCAGAATTAAGCCAGATACAGATCAAACTAAAGATATTAGGCATAACAAACATTTTGTTCTTTGTTTTGTTAGCATAGCCCTATTACTCCCCTCAGATGACAGCGTCAAAACCTACATGAGTTTTTTCCACTTGTAGTCAATACAAAAACCATTCTTGGTGAGTAATGGAAATTCTTTACTTCTCAAATATCAAAAGGAATACAAAGAGACGATGCTGACATAAAAAAGAAGGGGAATTGTGGATACTCTGGAGACATGGGGATACTTGGCTATAAAATCTTAATTTAACTAGGCATTCCAGAGAACTTAACAACTTTGTTGTTGTACAGCTAGAAGTCCATTGTACTGACATACCTATACAGCTAAATTCATCAACAAATGCATGATCCTTTGGGCAGGAATCATCTAGGAAAGGGTTGATCGCAGTCAATGCATAGCCATGAATTTCGTCATAAACCATGCGCTGCACAGGATCGCTAAGCACCTGCACTACAATAGTCCATTTATAGTAGAAGCACAACAATTGGTTTAACTCACATTCTCCTACAAGCTTAAAGCATTTCACATGAAATGAGAACCCACCGTATAGACCTCGTTTATGAACATGCAGAAATTTGTGGTCTCTGGATCGTTGCCACTCAAGTCTGGATGACAAGCTTTCATGCAATTGTAGTAAGCTTTCTTGATCTGGCCAGGTGTGGCATCTGGAAGCTAGTAAAATCAGGCCAAAGGGTTAGACACAACAAATGAAAGAAATGAATAGAACTGCAATATAATTATTACAGAAAAAAGCAGTACTCACAAACAAGCAAAGTCAACCTTAGGATTAACAAATTGATTGGCAATAAACATACACTCTTAAAAAACACAACCATAACTATTTCCATTAACTTATTCCCCATGCACAATCATTTCCCTCTGATTGAACAAGTTCAAATTCTTCTTTTTGTTTTCTATTTTTTTTTATGCTGCTTTATTATTGAATTTACATAATCTGACCCTCATGTGTCTTCAGTGATACAAAAAATATCCACATATGTCAGAATCCTAAAAAATAATTTCCAAATCATTTTCCGAGTTTTTTTTATATTATTTTGTGTCTAAAGTACCTAACACTTCAAAAGTTCAGATTTTCCCCTACAAAATACTTTCAAACTTATCTGAACTCTAACTGAGATTTACTTAGAGAGTAATGCTAGATATAGTCCTAGGATGTGCAAGTCTCGCATACTCCTTTTGAAAAAGGTGGGTTCCACAATAAAAATATGATTTTTTCATATGGATTCCAGATTTACCCACATTTTTCAAAGGAAGAGCGCAAGGCTTGCACATTCTAGACTGCAAATATCATTTCTCTTACCGAGATTATGTCCCTACCATTAGCTTCTATGCATTTAAATTGCATATATCGGCCCAAGCTTACGCTCCATACCACAAGCCTCATTGAAGATCCACTCAAAGGCCATAACGAATCATTGTCAGGTTGGATCGTCAAGTCAGGCCGCCACAACAATAAACCAGGCTCCACAAACCCAACACTAGCTAGGTGTCAATCAAGAAATGATATTTGCTCATAAATAACCTCGTTAAGATAAACATGCACATAAGGGTATCACTGGTATCCTTCAGTTTTTCTGCTTTCCAGAAATTTCAAGAATAAGAAGCCGAACATTATCATTTTTGTTCAACGCAAGTAAGAATATATTTATACATTTTTTATACATTTAAGAATTGAAGACTTGCTCTCTAACTTAATTAATATCCATTCAAATGATACAATCACAAGCAATTAATCATTTGTTTAGACTGTTACAACTGGAAAGTCCATATAACGGACACATACTGATTGAAGCCCACGTTCAGGATCCATAACATGCGTACCTAGTAACTCCCATGTCCTAGTAATTGACACATTTTGATTTGCAAAAAAAACTAACACATATTTTGGCTCAAAAACAATCAATACAAAAAAAAGTATCAACAATAAACTTTGTTTGGTTGCTGATAAAAGACAGGAAATTGAAACCAAACAGAACAAAATTGCGTGCACTACGTAGTCGTTGATTTAGGTTCCAAATAAAAAGAAAATTGAAAGAGTAACAACCCAAAAAATTTTCTAATGCTGTTACTTAATTGGAGCATATTTTTTGACCGACGATGAAAATCTTAAATCATAAAGTCCTGATTTACTTTTTCCTTCCCACATTTTTTCATGAAACAAACAAAACCGAATTCAGAAATTAATAGATTACCAGACCCAAAACCGCATAATAATCATCGGCGACGGCCTCGGTGGAAGCCGAGCCGTCAGTTGCAACCCTGAGTCTGCCAGTACCTCTTCTCTTGGCACCACGACCCACTACAGTCCAAGGAGTTCTGATCCTTTCTAACATGCGCCATGAACTTAATGAGCAAATATTCAACAATGGGTTTTGGAATTTCAGAGATTCTGTGCATACAGGAGAAAGCAGTTGAGCCATTATGAGCATGCGATTGAGTGAAACAGGGGAAGGTAGGAAGAGTGAGAAATTGATATGAACGATATTTTTTTTTTAAGTTAGTTTTCGTGGGTGGTTGCTGAATATTTGAAATATTTGTCCAAAAAAATTAAGAGAAGAAATATATGCGTGAGATGGTGTCAGTGCTGACATGGCAGTTTGAGAGCCAAAGGTTGTCCTTAAAATCTGGAGAAACCTAAGGTGAATCGTATTCTTGCTAGCATGGTACGCTGGCCGAAGCAAGCTTTGCAGCTTAGTTGCACGTGTCAGCTCGTGGATTATTGTTCCCTCACGCTCCAAGCAACCGCTTTTGCCTTTGCGTGACGAAAAAAACTACCAGCGCGGGAGAGATACCGTTCAAGAAATCTTTAGGAGTCCGAGTTGCTAAAAAAAACAAATTTTTAGGAGTTTTTGTTTTTTTTTAATTTTATTTGCTAAGAAATATAAGTTGAGAAAGGCGGTGGCTATTCTAAAGGTCGATTTACATTTTATGTATAGTATTAATGTCGTGTTTTGTAAATTTTTTGATTAGACTCTGACAATTCAAGTCTTCAAAAATGAGCTTGCAAAATATGGAGATAAGTGTAACTTGGAGAGGACGACCTTGGGGTCGAGTAACCTCTGATATCAAAGTCAGTAAATTTTTTTGAAGTTTGTAAATAAGTAATGCAGTCTAGAGATCAGAGAGATATCCTCGTACCTAGAATCTGTTATTTATATTATAAGTCTGGGGGACAAATCGTGCTTGCCCCCATGAATTTTGCGTCCTTCATACTGTTCTTTGTATCCGAATCTTTAAATATGGCGTGGCTCTGCGACGGCGTCATTAATGTGAAGTGTTGCCCGAGTAGTGAAGCCATTAATGCGGCGTGATTCTCCAACCTCCTTCTCTTAGACTGTCTTCTTGATAGTCCATTGATATCTTTCCTGTTAGTAGATCAAAGGCTCTCCACATATTACGCCCGCTATGCGGACGGGCACTTGAGGGCTGTACACTGCTCAAGGGGCCTTCAGATCGACAAGTCTCATCCCCTGCAACATCATCCCTCTTGCATGTTGTGTCTAGAGGACTTTTTCCGTGGACCAGGTTGAAGACTATTTGTCCTGGGCTGGGCCTTTGGTCTTACTTCTCTCATCCATAGGCTTCCTAGGCTTAGTGGGGGGAAAATCCCCTTACATATAGTTTCTAGCAAATAAAAAATAGAAGTGCTTCTAGGTAATGAAATCTTATCCTCTCTCTCTCTCTCTCTCTCTCTCACATTTGAAGGTCTGATTCTCGACCCCCAAGATTCCTACCAGCACAGTGGCCTTCAAAGCCAATCGTGACCTGGGAAGGAAGGAGATGCCCAATGCTTCCCCAGATCCAGTTGTTCCCACAACGGTTAATGCAAAGCCGGATAATCCTGCTCCTGCTACTGTCAAGGCTAGTGTTCCCGGCACTAAGGCTTGAAGGCTTCGTTGATTTGTTCTTCCTTTTTTTTTTTTTTTGGTTGCACACATGTACCTGCAATTTGTCGCCCAACGACTTGTATATATTAATTAGTAAAAATACCTTGTTCTTTACGTCTTTTCTTTTCCAATATTCTCCTTTCTTTTGTTTTGGTGATCGACTTGGGGGAATTTTGGCATAGGAGCCGTAGGGCTCCTACCCATCCGTCTAGCCGGCCATTCTCTTGCTTGTGCTGCACTTGTTTGTCTTTAATGGACAGTCATCCTTGGGACACGGCTCTTGAGTTTTATTCTTGATGCCTTCACAGTTTAGATGTATCTGCTTGCTTTAGCCGCACCCAAAACTATTTTATTATTATTATTTTTTTTAGTCGGCTACATTTTGTTGTTTTGATGACCATACCCAACCATGCCTTTTCCGCCATTTCCTTCTTTCTTCTAATGTGGCCGCAACCTGAGGTTGGGCTCGAGGACTTCATGCCGTGGGGCTAGTCCCTTAACCTGACGTGGGGAGGCAAGATGGCCTCGAGCTTGATCTGCCTCCTTCAATTTGGAGCCATATATGCCCTTCTTCGTTTGGCTTTTCTTATTTCTCCTGCTCGTCAAATAGGAGGTTATCATTACTCTTTTGAGGACAGTAGTTACTATTGCAAACCTGGGCTTTTTGGTCCGCATCACGTCATGCTCACTGCTCTTCCTACCGTGCCGCTGTTATCCCTACTGTTAACGCTTGTGCCTTTTGTTCCAGTATTCAGGAAGTTCACAAACTCAGCCTACTTTTGTTCGTTGACACTGTGTAGCTTTCTGTGTGACGTTGTTTCCCTTCTGGAGATTCTTTTTACTTTGGGTAGCCGAAAGACTAAGCCTGCACTCTATTGGGGAGAGGTTGGGATGCCTCAAGTCAGCCTGCCCCTTTTGATCCCCCAAGGAGGTAACTTCATCTGACGGCCCCGGGGCTAGTCTGCTCTTTCGCTGTGATTGGAGTCGGGGTAAATATTCAGGCCGCCTCGAGGGCTAAACCCGCTCTCCTATGCGAGAGGGATAAGGCAATCTTTGAGCCTACCCTTCCCTATAGTATCCCGTAGGGAGGTAACCTGTTCGTGCAGTTTGTTGCTGAACTTGCTCCCACTCATTGATATCACTGGAAAATGTAACATTTTGGGTTAAGCTAGCGCTGAACCCACTCTTCGTTCGTAGTGGAGGTCAGGGTAAATATTTGAGTCGCCACAAGGGCTAAACCTGCTCTCCTCCGCTGGAGGGACAAGACAAACTTCAGGCCTACCTTTCCCCATAGTACCCCGCTGGGAGGTAAGTCATTCAGATAGTTTGTTATTGAACCTGCTCCCTTCTATTGACATTTACGAGGAATGTATAGTTTTTGACTTTGGGTAGCTGAGGAGTAACCCGCACTCCATTGCGGGAGTGGTAAGGCAACCTTAGGTCCTACCTTTCCCCGTGGTATCCCGCAGGCAAGTAAATTTGGACAGTGATATAGCTAGCCGCTCTTCGCACGATAGGGGTTGGGGTAAGCTGTTCGGGTTGCCAAGGAGACGTGACCCTCTCTCCATCACGGAAGGGGTAGAACAGCCTTCGGCCTAGTTCTCCCCTTTGGCCCTGCGGGAGGTAAGTTGTTCGTTGCGACGGAGATGAGGTAATTTATTCG
The DNA here is from genome assembly GCF_001411555.2 of Juglans regia. Lineage (NCBI taxonomy): Eukaryota > Viridiplantae > Streptophyta > Magnoliopsida > Fagales > Juglandaceae > Juglans > Juglans regia. The sequence continues at coordinate 29,959,868 of NC_049901.1, read as the reverse complement.
GGGAGCCGTGAGGCTGATTCCGCTCTCCACTGAGGGAGGAATAAGGCAACCCCTAGGCCTACCTTTTCTCATGTTATCCAGCATGGAGGTATGTTATTCGGGTAGTTTGTGACTGGACCCACACTCGCCTGTTGACGCCGGCAAGGAATGTAAGCCTGCATCTTAGGGCTCTTGAAGCTGACCCGCACTCCACCGCCGGAGGGATAAGGCAACCTTTAGGCTTACCTTTCCGCATGGTGCCCTGCAGGGAGGTAATTATTAATTCATTGATGACCTTGTCGTTGTAGATTTTGTTAGTCACACATTGTCTTGTTGGTGCTTTGCTGGTAATATGAAAGTTTGAAGTAGACGTTTTGCATTGTCCTGAAAAGTCACATTCTCATTAAATATAAAGAAATTACATGCAGGATAAAGAGATATCACAAGATCATGGGAAACATAGTTTCCAGCCGAGGAGGTTGTCGTCCATTCTTCCTTCCAGGGCCGTGTACTGCCCCTTACTCCCATTCGAGCCTAGCAGGGCGAGTCGCAGATGGAGGCCTACCATGGCTCCTTCGGTGGTGCCCAGCTTACTCTTTCCCAACAATGTCGTCCAAGGCGGGCCCACCAGCCTACTGCTTTAGTTCTTGGATGTAGCATTCTCTTGCTAAGACCTGTTCGCCTCATACTTCTCCCAGTCCCTGGGGAGTTGGGAACTTCATTTTGAGGTGGTAGATCAAAGTGATGGCCCGCAAGCTATTGAGGGTGGGCCTCCTGATAATGACGTTGTATGACGATGGAGTCTTTACTACCAAGAAGTCGATTATGACATGGGCCGTGCAGGGGTTGCTACCAACAAGGATGGGCAACGTGATGGTTTCCACATGTTGGACTACACTTTCGGAGAAACCTTTCAAGGGCATGGGGCCGGCTGCAGCCGAGCGGCCTCTATGCCCATTCTGGCAAAGGCTCTCCAGAACAGGATGTCCATGGAACTACCGTTATTGATGAGGATTATGTGGGTCGTGAAGTTGGCGACAAGCATAGTGACCACTAGCATGTCATCGTAGGGGTATAGAACCCCCTCCTCGTCGGCCTCTGTGAAAGAGATGGTAAGGGTAGGGTCACCCCTCCGAAGCTTGGCGGGGTGATACTTAGCCGAGTACACCTCATGATACTGGGCCCGCCTGGCTTGTGCTTTCCTACTATGGTTCGAATTTCCCTGAGTGGGGGCTCTTGCCTTAGGGAGAACGAGCATGATCTGGCTGCGGTTCCCATACCTGTGGCCGGTGCTGAGGACATTCGCCTGTGTCGGTTGCCTAGATCCCAACTCCTCTCTCTCAACCTTCCCCTTCTTTCCTGCTCTAGTCTTCAGGTTGGGGAACGGCGTCGCCTCTCCTGCTCCACATACTCCCTCCTCCCTTGCTGGGAGAAGCGGTCCTTAGTATTGTGCAATAGCGGCGAGCTACTCCCCGATCGTCTTCCCGTTGTGCGATGTAGGTGTCGACATCGCGAATGGTGAATGTGGGCTGGTTGTACCGTGGTCCTGGTCCCCTTGCTGGGACTTCCTCTTGTCGCTTTTCTTGGGAGCTCTTCTCTGGTTTCTCTTGGGGCTTAGCCTTGATCGGGACCTTCGTCCTTTTCTTCGCATGCTCCACTTCCTTCCTTTGTGGCTCCGTCAATGCTCGAAGAGTGTCTTTTGTGTTGATGAAGTTGTCGGCCTAGTCCATGAAATCTCTCAATGTCATGGGATTCCTTTTCGCCAGCTCGGCAATAAACTGGGATCGTGGCCAAACTCCTCCCAGAAGCGCTTCCAAAGTTATCTTCTCATCTTGGTCATTGGTGGTCTCCTTGTTGAACCGAGATAGGTAGGACTTTAGGCTTTCATCCTCTGTTTGTTTAATGGTGAGGAGGTACACCGCTGGATGCTGCCTGCTTCGGCTAGACAAGAACTAGGCCAGAAACATTCTGCCCAGTTCACCAAAGTTTTCTACAGGTCCAGGTGCCAGTGACCCAAACCATACACGTGTCGACCCCTTCAGGGTCAGTGGAAACACTCTACATGCTACTTCCCCTGGGAAGCCATGCAGTGTCATGTAAGCCTTGAAAGTTTCTAAGTGCTCAAGAGGGTCCCTTCCTCCGTCATATATCCATAGCAGGGACCCTAAACTTTGTTGGTAAAGGCATTGCCATCACCTCTTCTGTATACGGTAGACCAGTGCTTGTGAGCAACTGGTCCACCGTTAACGATGTACCCACCTTCTTCGTTTCTCCTCATATTTTCCTTTGAGGTTGTGGAGCTCGTCCTGCATGTTCTTCTGCTCCTCTTCTTTATTCGGTCCAGCTAGCATGTTCTGAGACCCCACATGTTCACTATCGCTGGATCTTGCTCCGTTGTCCTGCTCTGTTGTCTTGCTCCTGCCGAGGTTTTTTGAGTTCCTCGTTTTCCTTGCGAAGTGTTTGCACTTTGCCAGTTAACTTTGTTACCCATTCCTCCATAGTTCTCAACCTTACTTCCATGGCGTCTTCCATGTTTCTCCTGAGTTGCTCGGAACGGGTTGTCGCACGCATGATAAAGACATGCAAGATCTATTATGATCCCACTGATGACGCCACTGTTAATGTCGTGTTTCGCATGCCTTTAGGCCAAACTTTGACAACTCAAGTCTTCGAAAATAGACCTACAAAAGATGGAGAGAAGTGCAACTTTGAGAGGGTGGCCTTGGGGCCAGGTAACTTTTGATATCAAAGTCAGTAAATATTCTTGGAAGTTTGTAAATAAGTAATGGAGTCTAGAGATCAGAGAGATATCCTCGTACATGGGATCTACTATTTATACTATAAGTCCAAGGGGATAGATTGTGCTTGCCCCTATGAAGTCCGCATCCTTCGTACTATTCTCTGTGTCAAAATCTATAAATGCGGCGTGGCTCTGCGACTGCATCATTAATAGGCAGTGTTGCCCGGGTAGTAGAGCCATTAAGGCATGGTTCTCCGACCTCCTTCTCTCTGACTATTTTCTTGATGGTCCTTTGATATCTTTCCTAACAATTGATCAAAGGCTCCCCACTTATTACGCCTACTATGCGGGTGCTTGAGGGCTGGACACTACTCGAGGGGCCTTCAGATCGACAAGTCTCATACCCTGCAGCACCATCCCTCTTGCAAGTTGCATCCTGAAGACTTTTCTCATGGGCCGGGTTGAGGACTATTTGCCCTAGGCTGGGTTCTTGGTCTTACTTATCTTTCATCCACAGGCTTCCTGGGCTTAGTGGGGGAGAAAATCCCCCTATATATAGTTTCTAGCAAATAAAAATAGAAGTGCTTCTGAGTAATGAAATCTTATCCCCCGTCTCTCTCTCTCTCCCTCACTCATTTGAAGGTCTGATTCTCCCCCCTCTCTTTCTCCTTCTCAAGCTGAAACATTTTCTGGTTGTGGCACTCCGTTCCTCGTGTAAAAGTTCAAGGAGTCAACATCCATTAGTAACTAGACCTAATCCATAGTAACTCCAAACTTCTTCCATAACATTTTCAACTAGTATAAGTCATCCCTTCCAGATCTTTGCCTCTAGATGTTACACAATAAATAAGGTAAACACATCCCAAACCTATTGGAAAAAGCTTATGTAATAGTCCGCTAAAAATTCATTGGTGGAATTTCTATAGGTTTTAGGAACCTCATGGAAACATCGTAAGTTTTCATGATTTGACCAATCGCGTAGGTTTTAGTCTATCAGCATAGCCAAAGTTATCACTCACTATGGTGCCAGAAGTGTGATTTTATTTATTTGATGAAGTTAGAAGTTTCAGACTGAGATATAGTCTACGCCATTAGACTTGGTTGATTATTTAAGATTTTATGGTGCAATAATTTCATTTTCAGTTTTCGAACGAAACGGTTGTTCGAAAACGCGTTTTGCTTATTTCGAGATGCTTCGGGATTGAATTTCAATAAACGAATTTCATAGTTAGGTTTGTATGAATATTAAGGATTTTACAGTACAAAGTTTATGTTTCACTTTCTCAGAGTGAATAGTAATCTATATAGTAGCATCTAGCGCAGTGTTTTCAAAATCATAATGTGGAATGTCTAAATTAAGTTAAAGAAGTTTTATTTGGACACTTGGCATGATCTTAGTCAACTTGATGAATAGTATTGAACACTTGGCACAAAGAAGAACCATGAGTTGGATCATGAAGGAATCAAAGTGTGAGATCATGCCACCTAAGCGAAACCCTATTCTTTTTTCATCTGATCAACCAATTTGTGCTAGACCAAATAGGGTTTCACTAGGTGAAACCCTAAATGATTGTAATCCAATTGAAACCCTAAAAGTTTGGTTAAAACTGAAATCCTAAACGGTTTCCCCAACCCTAAAGTTGGCCTCCAAACTCTATTTGATCCAATTTCTAGCATTGTGTTTAATCACTTGATTAAATGACTTCCATATGCTATTAATTCCTCATATTCATGTTATGACATAATTATCCACCCTTTAAAGTTTGGAATTTTGATTGGGTCAAGAAAAATTCGTTTTGGGTTTGATAGCATCCTAAATCCAAACCAAACCCTCTCTAAACCCCAAATTGAAACCCAGTTGGTTGAGGCCCACCAATGCCCACGAATTTGGCCACCTTGGCAAAACTTCTTGAAGAAGTTTCCTCCCCTACATGATAGTCTATCCACTACCCTTGGCTACACCCAATAGTGCCTTGATGGGAGAAGGGAAATCCACCTCATCACCCTCCATACCTCATGGCAGCAACAGGCAGTCCTTGCCCTCTTTATTTTTCACTTTATGTGACATATGCACCTCCAATCAAAGGTCATTCAAGCCCATACCTCCCCCCTCCAGAAGTCTAAAGTCGTGCAAAACACACTTCACTTCATTTTATCACTTATTCACTCCGTTAATGTGACGCCCCTAGATTCCGCTTGGGATCGCACGGACATCTGAAGCGTCGGGACATGCAACACAAGGTTACTTGCCCCCGTTCATGACATATAAGATGCAATGTTTCTAACATGCATCTAGCATTATGCAATATTCGCAACGGATAATAAATTTTTGTTTTTCTGTTTTAGCAATACTATGCACCAAACTGAAATATCCCAAATACTTAAAATATACTTCATACTTAACGACATACTAAACAACTAAGATCACAATAATAGTCCATATGGTTGTGATCAAAAGAGTGCTGGAGATTGAACTCCACAAATACAAGTAGTAATCTGAGGTAGCTACTGTACTACCATCTACATCGCACCGTCGCTTAGTCGACCGTTTCCAGTTGGTTGATTCCCGGTTCTCCTTCAGATCTTATAACAAAATCTACCATTCGGGGGGAATGATAGTTGGGACTACCACAGTGAGATTTGATTACAAATCTCAGCAAGTTAACAGAAAACTTCCACACAGGTTAATGATGTATGCATGGCAGTAAAAACATGAATGTATAATCAAATCATACGTAATCATAGCATAACTTGACATACAACATAACATAACTGGCATAACTTAAACTGAAACTGAAGTTTAGTATGAACGTGACTTGAAACATAACATGGACTTGAAACATAGCATGAACGTGAACTTGAAATATAACATGGATTTGAAATATAACATGAACGTGAACATGCATAATTTGAACATGAACTTGAGCATGACATAACATAAATGTGAACTTAGAACATAACGTAAACGTGAACATAACATAACATGAACTTGAAACATATTCTTGTCTCATGGGATTACCATGATTGCGTGAACGTAAACTTGAATATAACATAACGTGACACATGACTTGAACGTGAAATGCATGAACTTGGAATCTTATTCAATAGACTTAATCATAAAGTGACCATATGGGTGCTACACAGGTCCCCTTGAGCCGTGTGTCCCTGCCGATTACTGCATCACATCACAAGTGTCTATACCAGCTATGAGTGCATTAATACGTACTCCACAGTTGTTGTGGCCCCATACTTCATGCTCCACAGTTGTTGTGGCCCTATGACTTATTTGTTTGTGCCACACTTGCTGTGGACACACGTAACATAATGTGTGGCACCATCGACGTTAGTACCTGGCACGCTCCGGTGACCAGCTAATTAGGCCCCATTCGCAACCTGTTGACTGTACTTCGTCAACCCAGGAAATTTCACACCTATTTAGACACTCCAGCATGAACATAGGAGTTCCACTAGGATATTACCCTATCCTAGCGCTTAGGGTCGTGATTGACATGATGACTTAACTGCATACATTACATTTCATAACGTGACGTAACATGAACGTGACATAAAAGACAGAAGTCCTGACTTAGCATAACGTGACATGAATGTAAAACGACAGACATGACATACTTTGAGACATAAATGTAACAGATAACATTTCATAACATGGCATACATGTAACATGCAACATTTCATAACATAGCATACCATATAACAGACAACATTTCTTAACATGGCGTAACATGTGACAGTGAATAATACGTGACATGAAATACATGTAATATATGGCATACTTACATGACATACTTGCAATGTATAGCAATACATGACATAATATCAGATGAATAATTCATGACAGAATAAATTTTGTGTAATAGATAAATATGTATTGACTTGGCATGGCACATATGATAACATGCATACATACTCTTTAGTTCCCTTACTTATCACTCATACACATTAAACTGATAGTAAGTTAAAAGCTAACTTACCTCGATCGACATGTTCTACTAAAATAAAGCGCGAAACACGAGGAACTGTAAGAGGGTATTCTAAAAGTTAGAAATTAATTACTAACAATTAGAAATGTGAAAAGAGACAACTTAGAATAAAATTACCATTTTACCCTCGACATGTGGGCAAATGACCATTTTACTCCTAACTTAAGGATTTGACATCCTAATTCCAAAAATTATCAAAATTTACATTCCTCATGTAAATTTTGTCCCAAGCTCAAATATCAACTCAGAAAAATTTAAAACCAATCACAACTATGAAAAACTCACTATGGCCGAAATCTACATAGGTCATTTGTCTTGATTTTGGTTGCAATTCTTTCAAGTTTCAAAGCTCATGAATAAACCAAAATCTTGTAACAAAGATCTTCCTATCCTAAGTTTAAAACACACTTAAAAAAATATCCATCAAGAAGAAGCTAATTATCAATACCAAACTTTTTGTAAAAAGACCCAAACTTTTTAACAAAAAGTAAACCTTAAATCACAAGTTTTGACATTAATAAAAACATCTCCAAGAATTCCAAAAAATCAAATCTTACTTCTAACATATTCATAACATCATCCTAAGATCAAACATGCTTTAAATCATCAAACCAAACTCACCAAAAATCACAAAACAACACTTGGAGTTTTGGGTTTTAAACTTAGTCCAAAACATAAACTGTTTTTCCCAACTAACTTTGATCAATCTCTTGATCCATGGCTTAAAGACATGTGATCTTCAAACTAACACATCACAAGGTTTAAAATGTGTCCTAAAGAAGATCCAACCATCAAACTTAAAATCACATGGCTAAAATTTAATAAAACATGGATCTAACTCAAAAACATCAAATTTTAGGCCTAACCAAAATCATCTTGCATAGAAAATCATATCTTTAAAACTAATACTAAATATCTTCGAAATAACATCCTAACATGTATATAAAAGGCTTAGGATCATCATATAAAAATATCAAAGCCTTTGGAATAAGATTAAACCACGAAATATTCAAACTTTCACAAAACAGAAACTGTTTTTTCACTTCCAGTTTTCAAGTTTCTAACTCTAAGAAAATCCATCATCAAAAGCTTTATTCATGCAACAAAATCTCAATGAACATTCATAAACATATGTTAACAACACTCCATAAAATTTTCGGACCAAGATATGTCCATTAGCTTGGTCAAAACTTCCAAAACATAACATACTCTCCAGTTTCACGCTCAGTTAAAAATACTTTTGACCGATCAAATAAGCATGGAATGAGACTAATAAGATATCCACGGAAACTAGAATCAAAGATGAACAACTTATGTGAATGAATCATCTTGGGAAAATACTTAAAAAGGGTCTAACATGGCCACGCAAAATGTCCCAGAAATCTGCCCGAGAGAGCTCTTTTGGGTTTCTCTCTAAGAACGGGGAAAAAGAAGTGATAAAATGGAATGAAAAGTGCCTTGCACGACTATAGACTCCTGGAGGGGGAAGTTGTGGGCTGGAATGACCCTTGATTGGAGGTGGCTATGTGACATAAAGTGAAGAATAGTGAGGGGCAAAGACTGCCTGCAGCAGCTGTGAAAGATGGAGGTTGATGGAGTGGATTTCTCCTTCACATCAAGGCACTATTGGGTGCAACCAATGATAGTGGATGGTCTGCCATGTGGGGGAGGAAACTTCTCCAAGAAGCTTTGCCAAGGTGGCCAATTTCGTGGGCCCCCCCAAGTGGGCTTCAATTTGGGGTTTAAAGGGGGTTTGGTTAGGGTTTGAGATGCTATTAAGCCCAAAACCAATTTTTCTTGGCCCAATCAAATTTCCAAGGTTTAAAATGTTGGATAATGATGTCATAACAAGGATTTGATTAATTAATAGCATGTGGAAGTGATTTAATCAAGTGATTAAACACAATGCTAGAAATCGGATTAAAAAAGGTTTGGAGGCCAACTTTAGGGTTTGAGAAAACGGTTTAGGGTTTTGGTTTCAATCAAGCTTTTGGGGTTTCAATTGGATTCCAACCATTTAGGTTTTGCTAGGGTTGAAACCCTCTTTGGTCTGGCACAATTTAGTTAATCAGATGAAATAGAGCTTTGCTTAGGTGGCATGATCTCACACATTGACTTCCTTCACAAATTCATCTAATGGTTCCTCATGGTACCAAGTGTCTAATACTATTCACTATATGTGGCTAACATCTTGCCAAGTGTCCAAATAAACTCTTCCAACCTAATTTGGACATTTCACACTATGATTTTGAAAACACTGCACTGGGTGCGCTTATCAAGGTTACTATTCACTCAAAAAAAAATACATAATAAACTTAGTACTAAAAAATTCTAAATATTTATATTAACCTATAGTGAAAATCGTTTAACGAAATTCAACCCCGAAGTGCTCCTAAAAATAATTTTCACAATTTTCAACAGACGTTTCGTCCGAAATTATGAAAATAGGCTATTGCGCCATAAAATCCTAAATAATCCACTAAGGGTAGGTTTGGGAGGTGAGATGAGAATTTTGTGTTTTGTTTTGAAGTTTAAAATATTAAGTTTTAATATTATTATTGTTTTGAGATTTGAAAAATGTGTATTGGGATTTGAAAAAATTGAATTGTTTATTATATTTTGTATGGAGATTTGAAAAAGGTGTAATGATGAGATGAGATGAGATGAGAATTTTGTGTTTTGGTTTTGGCCCCAAACCTGCCCTAAGGCTAATGGCACAGACCATAACGCATTCTGACACTTCTAACTACCTCAAATAATTAAACTCATATTTCTAGCACCATGATGAATGATAACACTGACCATGTTGACAGACTAAAAGCTGTGTGATTGGTCGATTCGTAAAAACTTATGGGGTTGTCACAAGATTCCTAAAGTCAATAGAAATTCTACCAATGAATTTCTAGCGGGCTGTTACAGTTAACCCAAAAGAGGTCTCTTAGGCAGCTTTCTGAGTCTTTTTGTGTGGCACTTTTCGACCCTTTTTAAGTATTTCCTTGCAATGACTATTTCATGAAAGTTGTTCAAATTTCAGTGTAGTTTTTGTGGATATCTTATTTAGTTCATTTAGGGGTCACTTGGTTTGTCAAAAGTTTTTTTAACTATGGAAAGGTCATTCTGGGCGTTAAACTAGAGAATGTGTTATATTTTGGAGTTTTTGACCAAGGTAATGGACATATCTTGGTCTGAAAATGTAATGGAGTGTTTTTAAAAAATGTTTATGAATTTTCATTGAGGATTTGTTGCATGAATAAAGCTTTTGATGAAATATTTTCTTAGATATAGAAACTTAGAAACTAAAAGTGGAAAAACAATTTCTATTTTGAGAAAGTTTGAATATTTCGTGGTTTAAGCTTACTCCAATGGCTTTATATTTTTATTTCATGATCATAAGCCTCTTATATGCATTTTAGAATGTTTGTTTGAATATATTTAATATTAGTTTCAAAGATATGATTTTTCTATTCAAGAGGATTTCGGTTAGACCTAAAATTTGATGTTTTTGGGTTAGATCCATGTTTTATTAATTTTTATCCATGTGATTTTAAGTTTGATGGTTGGATCCTCTTTAGGACACATGTTTTAAACCATGTGATATTTTAGTTTGAAGATCTCATCTTTTTAAGCCATGGAGCAAGAGATTGATCAAAGCTAGTTAAGGAAAAGTTTATGTTTTTGGCCTAAGTGTAGAACCGAAAACTCCAAGTGTTGTTTTGTGATTTTTGATGACTTTTGTTTGATGATTTAAAACATGATTGATCTCAGGATGATGTTATGAATATGTTAGGAGTAAGATTTAATTTTTTTCGAATTCTTAGAGATGTTTTGAATAAGGTTAAAACTTGTGATTCAAGGGTTTGTTTTTGGTTAAAAAGTTTGGATCTTTTTTCTAAATGTTTGGTGGTGATGATTAGCATTTATTTTAATGGATGTTTAAATATGCTTTTAAACATAGGATATGAAGATCGTTGTTGCAAAAAGTTGGTTTGATCATGAGTTTTGAGATTGGGAGAATTGCAACAAAAATCAAGGGAAAAAGCCTATGCATGTTTCGGCCCCTATAGAGTTTTCATGGTTGTGTTTAGTTTTAAATTTTTCTGATTTGATATTTGAGTTTAGGACAAATTTACATAAGGTATGTAAATTTTGGTATTTTTGGAGTTAGGATACAAAATCTTTAAATTAGAGGTAAAATGATCATTTTCCTACATTTAGAGGGTAAAATGGTAATTTTACTCTAAGTTAATATTTTTTCATATTTTTAATTGTTAGTGATTAAGTTCATCTGTTATGCAAGATATTCTGTCACGTTTTACTATACATTACGAGTACATCTTGTTAAGTATGTCATATGTTACATGTATGCCATGTCATGTAATATTCACTATTGCAAGCATGTCATGTTAAAAGTATGTTTTCTATTATAGGTTATGCCATGTTAAGTATGTTGTCTGTTACATATTATGCCATGTTAAGTATATTGTCTGTTATATGTTATGACATGTTACAAAATGCTTCTATCTCAAGTAAGTCATATCTTTTGAGTTATGTTCAAGTTATGTTGTGTTACGTCAGGGCTTCTGCCTTTCGTATTCCAGTCACGTTTCATCTCAAATACAATTTGTGTATTTTGAAAACAATCATGTCAAGTTATTTATGTCAATCACGACCCTAAGTGCTAAGAGGGGGTAATATCCTAGTGAAACTCCTTTGTTCACACTGGAGTGTCTAAATAGGTATGAAATTTTATGAGTTGACGAAATACTGTCAACAGGTAGCGGGTGGGGCCTAACTAGCTGGTCACAGGAGTACACTAGGCACTAGTGCCAATGGAGCCACATTTAAGTTCTCGTGGGGTCCATAGTGTGTGTGGCACATGAGGTATGGGGACCATAGTGAATGTGGCACATACAACGCACTCAGAGCTGGTGCAGATACCTGTATTGATATGCTAATCGGACATGGCTTTAGGGGACCCATGTAACACCCAAGTAGTTGAGTTTAATCAGTTAAAGAACAAGATTCTAAGTTCATGTGAAGTCATGTCTCAGTTTAAATCCAATTTAGTAAAAGCAAGTCAAGTTTATTTCACTCTTAAGTTTAAGCTATGTCAGTTATGTTATGTTGTATGTCAAGTAATGCTATGATTACTTATGACTTTGATTATGCATTCATGTTTTTACTGCCATGCATGCATCATTAACCTGTGTTGAGGTTTTCTGTTAACTTGTTGAGATTTGTAATTAAATCTCACTGTGATAGTCCCAACTACCATTCATTTCGAATGGTAGATCGTGTTACAGGATCCGAAGGACAACTGAGATTCAACCAACTAGACACGGTTGACTGAGCGACGGTGCGACGTCAATATTAATATAGTAGTTAACTTAAATTACTACTTGTATTATGGAGTTGCATCTCCAATACTCTTTTGATCATAGCTATTTTGGACTAGGGTTATGATCTTAGAGGTTTAGTATGTCCTTTTGTATGGAGTATGCTTTAAGTATTTGAGATATTTTCAGTTTGGTGCATAGTATTGCTAAAGAAAAAAATTATCTGCTGTAAATATTGCATAATGCTGATGCATGTTAGGAACATTGCATTTTTAATTGTCATGAACGGAGGCAGGTAACCTTGTGTTACATGTCCCGAGGTTTTAGATGTCTGTCCGATCCCAAGCAGAATCTGGGGGCGTCACAGCTCACCAAGTCACCAAGCTATCACAGAAGCTTAGCCTACCATGGTACCTATAACAAAAGGCTACCAACCCTATCCACCCCCCTTGGCAACCACCACCACGCCCATGTTTTAAAGTTCAACCATGATGCTGCCATCCGAGATGAATTTTCCATTGTAGTTGGGGTGTGCAAAATAGCCATGGACATATTATTTAATTCTAAGCAAAGATTCATCCCAACACCACCTTTTCTATCTGTGCTGAAGTACAAGCAGGCTTCCCTACTGTCAGGGGAAAAATGGGCAACACTAAGCAGGCTAAGGGCCCATGGGAGCAATTGCAGGCTTCAGGCGACCCAAATGAGGGAGGCTTGGCCAGCTACACTAAGGTGAACTGACGGGGTGTGGAAGGGGAGAGTTGAGCCTACAAGACAGCTAGTAATTTGACTGGCATAAGGCAAGTCAGAATTGTACACCTCTCCTTGGCATGGTGCAGGAGGGGTTACTGCATTGAATGTTGTAAAGCTCCTCCCTGGCATGGGGCAGGGAGGGTTACCAAATTAAATACGGTGAAGTGCCCCCCTCAAGGGACATGCCTATTCCAGACCTCGAACGCTAGGAAGACCAAAAGAGGAGTAAATGATATCCCCGTTAGAGCATGGCTAGATGTCAGATCGCCTAGGGAAAGGAAAGGTAGTTGCTTTGGGAAATATATTGCAAGTGGGAGTTAAACCAAAGAGTAGGATCATCCACCTAACTATCTCTTCTACCTTTTCCTATATCACTGATATTAGAGGAACAAAGGATATGACTTAAGCATTGGAGGCTCCCTCTTGAATAACTAGGGGTGTTGTAATACCCGAGTATGAATAAAGATTTTTATTATTTTTAATTATTTTATTTTAAGATGAGTATGCTTTATTTTAAAATATGATTTATTAAAATAAATTAAGGGTAGGATTTTGAAGACATTGAAACCTTTTCCCTTAAACTCTTTAATTTTATTCATTTAAAAAATGGTCCAATCATTCCCTACCATTAGATTGGTAGGTGAAAAGTAACTTTGAGGTGGATGGATCTCCACCATCCAAATTGTTTCCTTGTGTTGGAAGGAGGGGAAAATGACTAAAATGCCCTTTTCCCTCTTCCAAGCTTACAGTCAAAGCAACACAAAAGGGAAAAAGTTAAAATCAATTTAATTCCCTTAGTTCCCCTTAACTTGTCGGCTACACTTAGGAAAAGAAAGAAAAAAAATTTCATCTTCTTCTCCAAGCTGCCCAGCCGACACCAACACCTCTCTTCTTCTCCTTTCTTATCATATTCAAGAAAACAAGCTCCTTTATCTCCCTCAAGCTTGCGACTCCATAGCAAGAAAAGAAGAAAAATATTTTCTCTCATCCTCTCCAAGCCATACGAGTATACTCCCTCCATACCTATTTTTGGTTTTGAATCAAAGTTTGGAACCAAAGCTTGATTTCATCTTCCAAATGGTGAAATCTTGAAGGTAATAGACTTTTGGTTTATTTCCTAGTAAGATTTTCATATTGGTTTTGATTTTCTGATTTTCATCACTTACCTTACCTATGGTGTTTCGGTGTTTTTGGGGCTTAGCACAATGCAATCATCCTTGCTCTTCATCTACATGACTACACCACTAATTAGTCCTCCACTTCTTGTTCTGGAAGGGACTAAGAGTTTAAGGTAAAAATCCTAATTTGACTCATTTGATTTTAGTGTAATTTTGGAAGCTCACTAAGCTGTTTTAGCTTATAGTTTGGTGTTGTTAATTTACCATCTTGTGAATAAACACGGGTGCTCTGTTTTAAGCCCAAACCGAATATGTTAAAGTAGTTTTCGCTATGTGTTTTCCTATATTTCGAAATTTGCTATGTTTCCATTTAACTTGGTTTAATCATAGGTGATGATTAGTGTGATTTTCACTTATATATGTTGGTACCATGTGTTTTGTGTTGAGATTTATTGGTGATCTATTTTTAGAATGTTGAGAGGTTCGGTTCGAGGTTTTGCTTGGTTCTATAATTTATAATTTTGCTTTTAAAGGGGTATTAAGTGGATAAAGCATGAACTCGAGTGTTTAAAAGTTTAAAAGTTTGCTTATGAGTAACTTTGCTATACCTTATGCTACTTTAATTTTAATGGGAGGTATTATCTAAACTAATTAAAATATTGCTTATGTGAATAGGTTATAGCTTAGTTAGTTTAGATATAAGAGATTATTTGGGCATGATGTATTATGATATATAAAGCTGTCCAAGTATTCCTAAGTCCATGTCACGTCATGTCTTGATGTAAAAATAGCTTAGTTATGTTGTCTCTCGTTTGGTTAAATTCTACCTAACCCAAGAGTCTAAAATATTGATAAGCTAACATTTTTATAATGAGAGACCACAAGTTGAACTAAAGGGCATGTTTCCTAAGCTTGTTTAGCCTACTTGAGATGCCTAAATCTATTTTAAAGTCCATTATTCAGAATTTCCAGATTTTATCTCCTAATGTCCACAACCTAAAGTGAGTTTGAACCAAAGAGACCTTGCTTGAAACCTATGAATTCTTAACTACTTTTCATGTAAGCTTTTAAAATAGCATTTTCATAGACAGCTAGCATGTCTTAATATTTAAGTTATTTCTCTTGTAAGTTGAGGTGAGGAGTAGTCATTTGGGTTAATGCTAAGTATAGAAGAGACGTTAGATTGTAGTATCGTGACTTTCTCTTTTAAAGGGAGGGCTAAAGAATATTGTATGAGTATTAACAAGCTTATGCTATTTATTGGAATATGACCTATATTGACGTTGGAAGTATCGAGGAGTATAGAGGTAAATAGCTATGACTATGCTTCTTACACCAAGTTCTCTTTATGAAAAAATGTTTCTCTCTCTTATTGCAAATGTTCTTCTAAAGAAAAGAGTAAATGAATATAGTATGTACAAGCCCTTTCTTGATAGCCCCTGTTGAGCACCCTATCGATTATAATTGTGTGTATGTGTATAAGGTAATGCATGCACATAGGTTCTAAATCATGAGATTTTCATACATACTCTCTCAAGAAACTTATTGATTATTCCTATATGTAGTATAACATGAAAATGTATCTTGTTCATAAAAATACATGTGCATCAGATTAAGAAAGATGATGAAAATATTTTGATTGCAAAGGGAAGGAAAGGAACTTCTCATGCCTTATGCGTTAAGCGATGCTTTAAATGACGCAAATAAAGTGTTTTAAAATGTTCATATAAACTGATGCTTTAAATGATGCGAAGAAAATATTTTAAAATGTCCCTATGAACTAATGCTTTAAATGACGTGAAGAAAGTGTTTTAAAATATCCCTTTGAACTCATGCTTTATGGATGCCATGAAGGATGATGTTTAAACTCATGCTTTTAAATGAAAATTTTCCATGAATGAACTATTAAATGAAAGGTACTGAAAAGAAATGACTGAAAGGAAATGAACATTTTTATTATGAAAATACATAACGGCCATATGAATGAAAGGGTACCAAAGGAATGGGTAGATTGCAATGTCGGGTAAGTAGTACTGGTAGTGCACCAGTGCTGCCCCTTGACTGAAAGGGATTCCCAACCTGTGGCCACGAGCAGAATCTAGGTCCAAAGGAAGACAACTAACCCTAACACACGGAGCGTAATGGTGTGCACTGGCCAAAAGAAAGTGAAACATGAAAGCATGATTATTTCTTAAAATGTTATACATGTAAGCATAGTTATTTCTTAAAATGTCTATGCACGAAAGTATGGCTCATTGCTTAAACTGTTTATGCATGAAAACATTGTCACAATTAGCAAATGATTATATATGCATGTTTTCAAAATAAAAGATTATGTGATGAATAAGTTAATAGCATGGTGTACTACTTACTGAGTATTCGACTCACTTTTATTTTAAATATTTTAAACGTCTAGGTAATGATGAAGAGGCTGGAGAGCAAGGCATAACTGCAGAGAGAGAGGCGAACGCTTAGTGTCTCCTCTGTTGGTTCGACCTTGCATGGATGATGGGTTATGTTTATGGATATTGTATATATGGTAGGGACGAAGTCCCTTCCTAACTAGAATAATTATGTTTTTATGAGCGTATAATGGACTCTGAGAGTCTCTTATGGATGAATGTTTGAGTAGAATGTCTATCAGGTGTTCCCCTTTACTAGATTAGGAATTTAGAGTATACGTGTGTCATGTTCATGTGGATCGCATATAAAAAAAAAAAGAAAAGAAAAAGACAGGTATGTATGTAGCGATCCCGCCCTTCCCGGGGTGGGGTTGTTACAGGTTAGCTTGTCCGTGTCTTTGTAGGTGGTGAGCAGGTTTGTGGGCATATCGAAATTGACATCAACACTTGCTATCCAAGAAGTCAATATTCTCAAAGTTGATAGGATCATAATAGAAGGAAACTCCATACTTGTTGTGTAACACCCCGCTTCTCAAAAAGACATTCTAGAATTTTTGGAAAGCTAGTGTACTACTACTAAACTTAAATATAAAAACTTTTCCTTTTTAACAACGCGCCAGAGGCAAAAGAATTCCATAAAATAACAAACTTTAATAAATACTGAAAATCCAAAATAAAGTCTGCGGAAGCACTTATTAAAAATACGGAAGTCTCATGTGCTTATCAAAATCATATATTTAAACTTTAAACCATAGAAAGAGTCATATCATAATCTGTCTAGGCCTCTGCCTCCTGGAGTCAAGTCTTGTCCTGCAGTCTCATCTTCATAAATGTCATCACCTGGGGGGTTTAAAAACATAAAAATAATCTAAAATGAGTCGAATACTCAATAAGCAACACATCATACAGTAAACATAATAAACATATGATTTCTTGAAAAACGAACGTGCATATTCATAAATATATTCATAAATAACATGAACATGAACTTTAACTTATCTTTCACTTATCATAGGCCGTTACCCACTGTTGACCCCCGTGAGTTAGGATTAGCGAATCTAAATAGATTCCGATTCTGCTTGTGGCTGCGGGTTGTGGAATCCATACATAATGAAGACATACTGGGTGCACTACCAGCATGCACGACCTGACAATGCAATATGCCCATAACATAGGTCCCGTTTTCATATCATAACATAGGCCATTACATATTTTATCAAATCATACTTACATACTTGTCATTTCATTGATTTCAAAAGAAATCACATACATACTTGTCACATCGTATCATAGATTTCAAATGAAATCGCATTCTTTTATAATATCGTGATACATGTTTTTTTCCATAAATTCATGACTTTTCATAGAAAATTTTATGAAATAACTCTCACATAAAATCATGCATTTCATAAATAATTTTATGAAATAACTCTTACATAAAATCATGCATTTAATAAATAATTCTGTGAATAATCACTCACATAAAATCATGTATGACTCCCATAATTATTTTAATTCATAAATTTTCACATAAAATCATGACTTTTTATCATGTCTTGGGTGCATAAAAAGGGGCTTCCAATGAAGGACATACATGCATAATATCTTTTATAAAAAAAAATAAACAGGTTACCGTACATATGTGTAAGGATATGATCATGCTACTTACCTTGCAATGCTAATCCACTTTTTTCGGAACGTAATCGGTCGCCTATAAAAATAAACTCGTATTTTGCATAAATTTCTAATTAAACAAGTGATTCTATTTAAAAACCTAAACCACTAAAACAGTCTATATTTCCTAAACCTAAACACTTCCTGACACTAAAATATCCTTACCCGTTAGTCTTAAATAAGCAAGGATATTTTTTGGAAAACAACATACTGAACATGGGCATTTTGGGAAAACAAAATAGAGGGGCATTTTTGTAATTTAACTAACCAAAAAAAAGATTGATTTACGGGTTGCATGGATCCGGTTTGGTTTTACGCGTGAAAGGGTTGCATGCATTTGGGTTGGGTGGTGTGATGCTCACCTAGAGAGGAAGCTGATGTGCGACGGCTCAGGCGGCTGGGAACCAAGGCGGCGCAATTGGTTTCCTTTGGGCTGGTTAGTGCGACGCCGAGAGAGAGAATGAGTGAGAGAGAACGGAGAGAGATTTTTTGCACCACGCAGCGTGCATGGGGGCTTCGGGTGGTGGCGCTGGGCATCACTGGGCGGTGGAGGCTAGACCTCCGACGTCATTTGTTGCTGCTGACAATGGCATCGTGGCCCACCAATGGCAGAACGTGGCTCTCGGTTTGGGGGAGGATGCTCTGTTTCGATGGCTTCAAAACAGAGCAGCATCAGCTTCCGCTTTCCACGGAAGATGATGATGGTGGCTACTGTGTTTGGGCTGCTTTTGAGGGTGGAGAGGAAGAGCTATGGTTGCTACGTGTGTGTAGTTGTGCGGTGGTCTCGTGTTAGTTCTACGGTGAGTGTTGGTTGTATTTGGAGGGTGAACGCTAAGTGGTGAACCGTGGTCGCCGTGCTGCGAGACTGAACGTGGGGTTGGTTTCGGTTCTGAGAACCCTAGGATATATCAAAGGCAGTGTGTGCAAGGCTGTGCGTGAGTGTATAAATAAACACAGTGTCGTGCAAGCGGAGGAAACGGATGGAGCCGTGCATGCAGTGATAGACGGACATAAACTAAACCGTGCATGAAGAGAAATCTACCAAGGTGAGGAGTCTAGGTGATGGAGAGCTATTGCGGCAACCATCAATAAGAAGTTCTCGTACGTGTATATAAAAAAAACAAGGTGGAAAACCCTAGAGAAAAATAAAGGAAGAGACGTGCATGTGCAAGTGAGTGGCTTGTTTGAATTTCAAAGAAAAAAATCCGGTAGGAAGGATTTTTATTATGAAGAGGATTCATGAGTTTGGAGGGAAAATAATAATAATGCCTAAAAAAAAAAAAAATCTATCTGATAAACTTTCTAATCGGTTTTAACTTATTTATTGAGCTTAATAAAATTATTCAAATTTTATCAAAAAAAAAAAAATATAGCATCGGGTGGTTACATGTTGACACTGTCATTCCACATCCAAATCACACTACAACAAATATCTTTTTTGTCGCTTAGCGTCTCGTGGAAAAGTCCCATTATTTGGGGAAAAATGTTATTTTCCACCAAAGCAGCTCGTGGGCACGTAGATCGTGGAAATAATTGGCGATAAAAAGTATTATTACCCATAACAACTACGGTTCATGGAAATTAACAACTTTTTCTGACAAGTTTAGTCTTGTAAAAAATCATTTTGTCGTGGGAAATATGATAGCACTTGGTTGTGAATTGTGGGAAAAAAAAGGTATTTCTCACAAAATGGTTTCGAAGGAATACTATTTCCGACAAACAATTTTGTCGCAAAAGATTTCAAAGAAAAATAAAATTGTAAAAGCAAGAAAATGAGACTGAGACAAAAATATTCAAAAGAAATGCTCGAATATTAAGGTAATATACACACACACGCAAATCCTGGAGATCCAAATTCATACTCGTATAACCATTTCAAAACAAAGCATGTAAAACCGTGCTACCATGTTCACAAACTCAAACATCATCAAAATAACAACAAATAAATTGAAGACCATGATAGGAGAATGATCTTCTAAAAAATTCGAAGCTATCTATGATCTTGTTTTATATATTCCCTCATTGATTGGTCGTGGTGACACCTAGCGACAAGAACTATATATGAGAGACTGGGAATACAAAGCCCTAATTTGTAAGAGAGGACAAATTAGGAGATTCTATTCCCTGATTGAGAGGGTTTGCATGATCAGGGGACTTAAACAGGAGGCTGAGAAGCAGGTGCTTGTGGTTAGGGTGGTTAATTTTGGAGCTGCAATTGATCTATAAGCTGAGATGTTGCTGAAGCCATCATTTGTGTTTTGCCCTAAAAATTTTATTTTGGGAGCTCAGAGTGTAAAAGGGAATTATATTTTGCCACGTGTGTTTTCTCCTCACAACAAGACTTTTTACTCACTGTTTTTCACTTGTCGCAAGTGGTTTGGCTGCAAATGGGGTAATATTTTTTCGGGGAAAGCATTGTGTGGAATCAACTAAGTATTTCCCACTAGCGTGACTCTTAGATAGAGAACTCATGGCAAATTGGCATATTTGTTGTAGTGCATGATCAAGATAAGGAATGGCACTCCCAATCTCTCTTCCATTGATTTCAGCAAGAGAAAATCTTTAAATTCGTATCTGGTTTAAAGTCGAGCTTTACACCACCCAATTGGAGGCTGACACTTTGGCCTCCTAATTTGGTGTTCCAATGTAAGAGAATTACATATGATTGTACCACTAATCTTCTCAAATTTGATATGGCATATTTGTTTCCTAAAACCAAACCGATGTTCACAGTTGTCTTCCTCCTCCAAAACACCATTAGAGGCCAAAGAAATTGAAAAAGGGTCTGAATTATTGAGGAAGCCGATCGAAGTCAATCAAGAACTATATAAACCATCAATTTCAACCATTTTGATGTTGATGGAAGCCCAAGAGTTCAAGCGAATGAATGATGGAGCATGTAGACTGGATGGAGCTTTCTTCGTATGAGCTCAACAAACTCCATTTCTTCATTAATCAACTGTGTAAATAATAGTACACCTTAGTATTAATGTAGGCATCATACTTTTATTTTCTCTCTGTTGTCTATATATGTCTCTTACGGACTCAACGTTACATTTTTGTAGGACTTCTATGATGGGTTTTGAAATAAGATGTGACTATTAGCGGATATTGCTTTGGAATTTGGTGGGGTGTTTGTCTTTTTGATCATACAAGGGTTATGTAAATTATAATTCATATAGCTCAGAATTTTGTTGGGTTCTTGGATTGAAACTTTGGGTACATTTTTTGTTGGCTTTTATCGTCGTGATAGCACTTCTAAAAGTCCTAAAATTTATGACAAAAATGTTAACGAAGATTTGTATAGTCTAGAATCAAAGTTTCATTGACGGTTTAACTTATTGAATAATATTTTGGGAAAAATGAGGAGGGAGATCATCTCTCTCTCTCTCTCTCTCTCTCTCTCTCTCTTCCCCTTCCGCAACTTAGGTCATGACCATGATAGGGCAATAATAGTAGACTTGCAACTAGGCTAGGATGTAAACTCCTCCTCCACGGGTGGACTCGCGAGACAAGGGAAATTCTCCCTCCAAACTCCTATTTATTTTATTTTTTAATCTCAGTTGTTGAGTTTTTGCTTTATTTTCTTAAGTATTTTAACTTCATTGGTTTAATTTTTCAAGTATGACCTTTTTTTAATATTAATTGTTCTTTCAAAGTTTAGTTTGTTAAGTTTTTGTTTTTAATTTTTAAGTTCATGATTTTCCTAATTGCAAGTCTTTCTCTAATTGATCCCGTCATTTCAGAGGAGGAGAATGTCTTCCTTCTTCGTGCGCCTACAATAGAGGAAGTTTTTTATGCTTTGTCTTCCATACCGACTCATAGCACTCCGGGTCCTGATGGGTTCGGTTTGGGTTTTTATAAAAGATGTTGGGAGGTGGTTAAAATTGATGTGTGGAATGCAGTCTTGGAATTCTTTACATCCAAGCATCTTCCCAAGTTTTTTACGGTGTCATATTTGGTTTTAATACCAAAGGTGGATTCGCCTACAGGTTTTGATAAGTTCCGCCCCATTAGCCTTTGCTTTGTTTTTTACAAAATTTGCTCTAAAATTATTGTGAATCACTTAACAGGTCTCCTGCCTCACCTGATTTCTTTGGAGCAAGGAGCCTTTATTCCTGGAAGAAGTATCTATGAGAATATTAGCCTCACCCAGGAAATGGTTCACTCTATTAGTAAAAAAACTCATGGTGGAAATATTATGTTGAAGGTGGATATGGCGAAAGCACATGATCGCGTGGATTGGAATTATTTGAGAATGGTCTTGTGAAGGTTTGGCTTTTCTACTCAATTCTGTGATATGGTTCATTCTTGTATTTCAAGCCCCTGGTATTCGGTTATGATGAATGGTACAGTCAAGGAATTCTTCCCGGGAGGCCGAGGTCTTCGTCAAGGTGATCCTCTGTCACCTTATTTATTTATCATTCAACAAGAGTTCTTATCCCAGATGATTCATTATAGCGTGGCAGAGAACAATTTTGGTCATTTTCATCATGCCCAAGGTATGCCTATTTTTTCTCATTTGATGTATGTTGATGATGTAGTTATTTTTTCTAATGGAAGCCAGAGATCGGTTAGAGTACTTCAACAAATTCTGAGTCAATATGAACAGTGGTAAGGACAGACTATTAACAATCGGAAACCTGCTTTATACGGCTCGGACAAAATTCCTCTTACTCACAAGCAGAGTCTATTACGACGTACTGGTTTTGTGGAGGGGACTTTCCCTTTTCAATATCTAGGGGTGCCTATAATTCTGGGGCATCTTAAGCAGTCTCATATTGAAGGCAAGGTGAATAAAGTGAGGCAAAAAATCAGTTGTTGGAGGATGAGGCTTCTGTCTATAGGCGGAAACTTGTTCTATTAAGGCATATTATATCCAGCATGGCCCTTCACCTTTTTACTGTTTTATAAGTCCACCAAGCTACTATCAACAAGATTTACAGGTTGATGAATTCTTTCTTTTGGGGAGAATCCAATGGGCGAGATAGAAAGAAATGGGTGGTTTGGAAACATATTTGCAACCCAGTGGAAGAAGGGGGACTTGGTTTCCGGCATCTCTAGGACACTCAGAGAGCCTTACATATGCGGTTTGCTTGGAACCTTCTACAAGGTACTTCTATATGGGCCAATATTTTCGAAGCTAAATGTGTGGGATTGAAACCTTGGTTTCTAATAGATGCTACTAAAGGGTCAAGCTTTTTGAAAATGGTTTCTAATTGTGTTCCGTCGCTGTTGAATAATTCTAAATGGAAGATTAGAGAATGAGAGATTTTTTCTGGTATGATAAATGGAGGGATAATGGTCCTCTAATTAATGAGATGCCATTAGTGGTTTCACCTCTGCTGAAAGTTAAAGAGTGTAGGTTGTCGGATAGTTGGAATGTGGATCTTCTTGAGAACTTAGTAGGTCAAGATAATGTGGATGATATTTTAGTCACTTTATTTGGGCCTAATTTCGGAAAAGATGTACTAGTTTGGATTCCTACAGAGACATGTATGTTTTCTACCAAATCTGCATGGCATTGTATTTGTTTCAGAGGTTCCTCTCTTGATTGGCACACTTGGATTTGACATAAAAGTCTTCCGTTAAAAATGTCTATCCATTTTTGGAAGGTTTGGCATATGGCCTTGAGTGTGGATGATAGATTGTGCCATATTGGCATTCCTCTTGTTTCCAAATGTGATTGTTGTATTGTAGGTCATCATGAAGATATTAACCATGTTCTCTTTAAGGGTGAATTTCCTCAAAAAGGATGGTCCTTTTTTGGCAACCTTTTTGGTATTCCTCTTGGTAGGTCTTGGAAATTTAATTTTGTGACTTGGTTCAGGCGTGCTAGCTCTTCCTCCTAGGTGGGCTTTATACTTGGTATCATGCCCATCATTGTTACTTGGCGTCCTTGGAGGAGAAGATGTCTTGCTCGAATGGAAGGTAATTTGGAAACTCATGAAGCTGTTGTTCATTCTATTTGTGTGTGGATAGGCTCCCTTTTTCATGCGGTTAAGAACCCCAATAGATTGTCCCACCGGGATGGCATGATCCTGGAGGCCCTGTGGATTAAACCGGTTGCGCCTAAAGCTAATTGTTGCAAAGTGGTAAAGTGGCTTAAGCCGCCGCCGGGGTGGTGCAAGTTGAACACGGATGGTAGTAGTCTCGGTAACCCCGGCTCTTGTGGCATTGGTGGTGTTATTTGTAATGATTTAGGTTGGCTTGTCTAGGCCTTTGCCTATCCTATTGGTTTTGGATCTAACAATAGAGTGGAACTCTTGGCGCTCTATAAAGGTTTGAGGCTTTGCAAATATTTAAATATTTCAAATGTGATAGTAGAGATTGACTCAATGTGTTTATTTCTTAGTGGAATAGAGGGCGATGTGGTGTTTGGTACCTGGAGGATTTTTGGGAAGAGCTTGTTGGTTTGACTCGTACTCTCAATTGCCGTTTCCAGCATGTGTTCCATGAAGGTAATAAGGTGGTTGATTGGTTAGCCAAGGAGGGTGCCTCAGGCGCAGAACTGGTTTACTCTAATAACTGTAACATGTCTCGGATTCTTACAGGATTGCTCGAGTTGGACTTCTCCAACCTTCCCTCTTTAAGGTGTTAGTAGCCTGTTTTTTGTGGTTTTGGTTACCTTGTTTTGATTTATAGGCTTGTTTAGTTTGTTTTCTTAGTTGCGGTCTTGTTGGGTTTTTTCTCCCATGGGCCTTGATTGATTCTATGGTATTCCTCCGCCATAAGTGAGGGCTTTAAAAATAAATTTGGGAGGGGGTCACTATTGGACATGTGACTTCCCACTCTTCATTAAAAAAAAAAGTCTTTCTCTAATTATAGTTTATTTCTTTTTTAATTTTTAGGTGATTAAGTTTTTGCTTTGATTTGATCATTTTACCGTTAAGGTAGGTAGACAATCCTAGTTAGCAGCATCAACAAGATTTGAGCCCTTCAGGTGGTTGATGAGATAATGATAAGTATGTATGTGTTGAGTGTGGCTTGATTCATGTTGAAAACACCATTCTAGAGGCTTGGCTTGACTATGGCTCGACCTTGGTTCGACTATGGCTGGAGTGAACTTTGGCTCGACCCTAGGCAGATTGTTCACTCAACACTTGCTTGACAATCAACTCGAGTGAACTCCAGGCAGATTGTTCGCTCGACACGCCACTCGAGCAAATGTTCGTAATTAGAGTTTTCCACGTTGTGTAGTATAAATACATGTTATTTTTCATTGTATTGTGACTTTAAGTAGCTAGAATACAGAGAGAAAAATAGAGATCCTTTTGTGAGATTTCAAAGAGTTCATTGGGTATATTGGGCCTCTGGGATTGAGAATTTTGTGATTGATCTCTTATCATCAGCAACTTAACTATATTAGAGGAACTAGTACCTTTCTCCTTATTTGTCAGTCTAGGACACTCATTCTTGTAATGACCGAACTTATGACAGTAATGACATTTAACATTTTTCTTATTGAACTTTGACTTTGAATTGCCACTGGATTTACCCTACTCTTCTCTGAACCACTTTCACTGGATCTACTCTTGCTAGAGGAACCCTTAACAACAAAACACTGGTTTGATTATCCATGCCCTTCAAATTAAATTTAGTTCTCAATTCCTTAGAATTCAAAGCAAAATTCACATATGCCAAGGAAATAGTATCTCTACCTTTGCAATAGCCATCCATCAAGATCTCGCACAAAACCTGGTGCTCTGATACCAGTTTGTTGGGATTAACTGGTTATCAGTGGCTAAGTTAAAGTGAAATAGCAGAAGCAAAACAAAAGAAAACAACAACAATCACACACAAAACACCAAGATTTAAGTAGTTCAGCTTAGTGTGAGCCTACGTCCACTAGTGGGATCGGTCTTAATGAATTCACTATCAACAAAAATAGAGGTTTGGTCTGGTACTCTTGCAGATTATTCAAATTTGAAAATTTTTAGTTGTTCTATATATTTTAATGTTAATGAAGGAAAACTTGAGCCAAGGACAAAAAATGGCATATGCATGGATATACAGTGGGGTGAAAGGACTCAGGTTGTGGTGTACTGGTCATAAATCACTCAAGTTTGTAATTAGCAGGGATATTTTATTTAATGAACAATCCATACTTAATTCGAGAAAGGAGTTTACTATGTCTACAAGTGTAACATCCTGCTACCCAATAGAGTCATTTTTAAAATTCTCGAGAAATCGGTGTGCTACCAAACTTTGACTTAAAAAAAACTTTTCTTCTAACGAAGCACATGATACGAAATATTTTATAATAAATAAGTCAATTTTTATTAAATACTTAAAATCCAAAATAAAATATGAGGAAACACTTATTTAAATTCAATAAAGTCTCATGTGCTTATCAAAATAACTTATTCAACTTTAAATCATAAAACTAAGCATGACATAAACTATCTAGGCCTCTGCCTCGCCTCCCTTGGTCAAATCCTATCATTCAGTCTCATCCTCATAAATGTCATCACCTGGGTGGTTTAAAAACATAAAAACATACAAAAATGGGTTGAATACTCAATAAACAACACATCATACAGTAAACATAATAAACATACGGTTTCTTGAAAAACATGCATACCCATAAATACATATGTAAATAACATGAACATGAACTTATCTTTCACATGTCATAGATCGGTACACATTGCTGACCCCTGTGAGTTATGGTTAGCATGAGAGAGTCTGAGTGTGACGATTTGGTTCGGCAACCCTAGGTTCATGGGCAAGATAACGACATGTGCATGGGGTTATGTGGGTATATATAGAAGGAAATTACTTTTGAAAATTTTAATGCGAAGGGCTCTAGAATTGTAATCCCAATTGAGAGGGAACTCTATTGAGATGTGAATCCTAGGGGAAGGTGGAGACGTGCATGACTTAGAGTTAGAGTTTTGTATAGAAGAAAAGAATATCAAAGAGTGCATAATTGCTCACTGATCAAGCGTGACTACAATCTAGGGCCTAATGGCTTGGCTCCATTTTAGGCTGTAATTGTTAACTGAACTTTAACTTAATTATTGAGTCCAATATTTATAATCTATCAGAATAAAGTTTGGGCATATGAGCCTAATTAAAGTTCCTAGAGAACAACATAATTTTAATAACTCATAGGTTTATCAAATATGGCCCATTAACTATAATTTATTAAGTTCAATATTTATAATCTATCGGAGTAAACTTTGGACATATGAGCCTAATTAAAGTTCCTAGAGAAGAACATAATTTTAATAATTTGTGGCTTATCAAATATGACCCATGAAAGTTATCAATATTCTGACCTTAGAATTATTGGGTTGGGTCGTTACAACAAGTGAAGAGCATGGTAATGGTAAGAAGGTGGAGTTGCAGGTTGAAGCTTCACAAGAGATGCCGAGTAGCACTCAAGATCTTGCTACAATTGATGAACCTGATTCTGATTCTGATAGTGGTGCACAAGGTGAGCAAGACTACAGTATAGCTACTGGCAGACATGGGGCAATCAGGCTTCCTCATAGATATACTCATGTAGACATGGTGATGTATGCATTTAATACAACGGAGGACATTGATGGTTAGGAGCCTTCCAGTTATTCAAAAATTGTCAAGAGTAAGGAATCTACACAGTGGTGTGCAGTGATAACTGAAGAGATTGAGTCTCTTCACAAGAACCAAACCTGGGATTTGGTTAAAGAAGACGATGGTTGTTGGTTGCAAATGGGTTTTCAAGAGAAAAGAAGGAATCTAGAGTGTTGCAAATACAAGGTATAAGGCACACTTAGTTGCAAAGGGCTATAGTCAGAGAGGCGTGGACTTCAATGAAGTTTTCTCTTCAGTTGTGAAACATAATTCAATTTGATTGTTGCTTGCCATGGTGCCATTGTATGATCTAAAGCTACAACAACGAGATGTTAAAACAACATTCCTGCATAGTGAGCTTAAGGAGACCATTTATATGCATCAGCCATAGGGTTCTTCATTGTTGAAGGAAAAGTAGATCATGTGTACAAATTGAAGAAATTATTTTATGGTTTGAAACAGTCTCTGACTCTCTGAGGCACTTAAAGAAGATCATGTGTACAAATTGAAGAAATTATTTTATGGTTTGAGAAGTAACTATACAATTGTGATGGGTCTCTGACTCTCTTTTGTGATTTGAAGAAATTATTTTATGGTTTGAAACAGCCTTGAGAAGTAACTATGATAGTTGTGTTTATCACAGGCAGTTGTGTGATGGGTCTTTCATTTTTTTTGCTACTTTATATTGATGATATGTTTATTACTGCCAAAAGCTTCTCTGATGTTAGCTTGTTGAAAACCCAACTCAGTAATGAGTTTGAAATGAAATACTTAGCTTATTGAAAACCCAACTCAGTAATGAGTTTGAAATGAAATATTTAGGTGTTGCAGTGAATATTTTGGGAATAAAGATCCACAAAGATAGGAAAGCTAGAAAGTTGTACTTGTCCTAGGGAAATTACATTGGGAAAGTTCTTGAGAGATTTGGAATGTCTAATTCCAAATAAATGAGTAATGTGGCACCCCTAGCCCCCGCTTGGGATTGGACTGTGACTGAGACGCCGGAACATGTAACACAAGGCTACACACCCCTCATACATAATAGATAATATGCTATGCACCTAAGTACACTAGCAATATGCAATAACGATGCATCGGAAAAATTAATAAAAGTCGGATAACTAAGCAACACGATAAGCAATTGCAAAGCACATGATACCATAAACTAATATCATAACCCAAAACATTGTCCCAAAACATAAACATAGGCCTTAAAGGCAAAATATCCCAAAAGAATGAAGCATAATTTTAAAGTTCCCAAAACACAGGATTCCCACAAAAGAAACATAAGTCCACAAAAGATGGCCATAAATGTTGTTGCCTTCTCTCTCTCTCTCTCACAAAACACTTATACTCCCGTTCTCTTCAAGAAGACTCAGGCTTCATGCGCTTCTCTAAAGCCTTATCCTTGTCTCGATTGTTACGCCGCTTGAACTCAACGATGAATTATAATATACTCGTGATCTCTCGATCAATGGCCTCGAGACGCTCCTAGATGGAGGACTCAGGCCGATTCATGGCCATTTTAGGCGCAATCCTCTCCGGATGAGGAGGTGTCGTTCTCTTCCTCTTGGTCATTGTCGCCTCTTACTAGACATGTTACAACTTCTACCATTCCGGTTGGGGAATGGTAGTGGAAACTACTATAATGAGATTTCAAGAAATCTCAGTAAGTAATTACACAACATACCACAGTTAATACAAGCATACAAAAAGTATATCATGATATGCGTGCATAGACATGTACTTGACTTATGCCTTCCCCAAAACTTGACTTATGCACTTGACCTTTTGCAAAAGACTTGTAACGGAGACTTAAACTTTTCATAAAAACTTCTTAACTTTTTCTTATTCACGTGATCTTATTCAAAACCTGTCTTATCAGAACATATCATAAGATTTTCATCGAGTGATCCCTATCATATGAGCTCTTATACTTGTTTAAAGGGTGGATACAACACGTCTCCCCTCCTTGAATCACGTGTTCCTGCTAGTTATTGCACCATCAACGGTACGTACACCATGATGAGATCACATAAACCAAGATAGATATCAAAACATATGCATAGAGCTATAAAAACTTGCTTCGGCCAAAACTCATATGTACAAAAACATGAAAATTCATCACATAAACATGTTCCAAACTTCAAGCAAATAACTTAGGAATCAAAGCATAGAAAAATAATGCATGAAATCATAACATTTAACTAAGATCTGAATCATTCAAGACATGGTATGGCCGAAATATTATGATACATGTTCCATCATTCTCAAATATGTGAAAACCGAAACATATACAAGTATTTCATGGCATATTCATCATGATTTCAAAGCATATAATTCTTTCTATAGATTGATATAAGATCATATTAACATAATCAAACAAACAATAAATAGCAACCAAAACAAACATGGTAATGAAAAGATTTATAGAATCCTCGTAAAAGAATACTAGCAAGTTGTAAATCCAAACATATCATATTAGAAAAAGCATCTAAAACCCTAACTGATGTTCTTAAGTGCGTGTGTGTGTTTCTAGGGCATCACTTGGCCTTAAACCATTCGGCTTCTAGGGTTATTAGGGTAAAACCCTCTTCATTTCACACATGAGGTAAAACAAAACCTAACGTAGCCCAGAATACATGAGATGGTCGAAACATGGAGGATAAATTCCCCCTTCACTATTCGGTCTCAAGGGTTTCTCCTAGAAACCCTAGGTTATTTTCCAAGAAAATGGTAGAAAGTGTGTGTTCTCTCATTTCTCAAAGTCTAATGAGACTTGAATCTCATTTTCGGATTGAGAAAAGATTTGTGTGTGAGCTAGACTTAGGAAAACCGAATCTTACCTTGCAAATCCTTGGGGTAGTGCCGAAATCCTTCTCTTGCAAGGATCTTTCTTGTTTGGTTGGTGAGAAAACACAAGAGAATGGGAGAGAGCTTTCAAAAGAATTTGAGAGAATTGAGTGGAGAGAGTGGAAACTCATGCAAGAATCCAAAAAATGGCAAGGGAAAAGACTCCTAGGCATGTACCCTTCTCCTTATATAGAGACCCTTCACTTCCCTCCTTGTTTGAATCAAAACCTTTGCATGTGAGACAAGTGGCAAGGTTCCTTCTTCTTCCTCTCTCAAAAACCATAAACCTCTTGGAGTTCTCCATTCCCAAGGTGTTGCTTCATCTTCCCCATTCTTATTCCCTAGGTGACTCTTCACATTTCATTGGTCCTCAACACACTAATTGACAAGTGGAAAACAAAAAGGAATGTTTGGGGCATGCTAGCCGAAAACCCTAGGGGAAAACTTGTCCTTGATAAAAGTCTCATCCCAAAATTCTTCTAGAACCTTGGTGCATGTTTGACACATGGTAAAGACTTAGCAAGATTCGAAATCCCAAAGGCCTCCTTCCAATTTCTTATGCAAAGCTTCTAGAAAGGTACCATTTCACTTCCCTAGGCTCCCCTTTCTAAGAAACCTATCTTGGAACTCGATTTCTGGACCAAAAGGAATAGGCTAGGCATGTAAGCCCAATGTGGTGCTTTCCTACAGCCCTTTTCCCCCTTAGCCCACTTTCAAGACTAGGTTCAAAGCAAAAGCATTCTTGGGTCACATAACACTTAACAAATTTAGAATTAGATCATGGGCCTAAACCATTGGACCTAAATTTCCAAGTAAGGACGAAATTCTAAGGTAACTAGAGCCACTCTTCTCTTGCGCTTAAATCACTACATCAAAGGCTTCTAAGACTCCTAAAATACCATGGCAACCTAGAACAATTCTAAGGGCTAAGCCTAGACGAAACTCGGGCCATAACAAGTAAGTACACCAGGTTGTGTTTTGTGACAACTAGAGTAAAATACATTTGACCAAAAATCAAACGTATCATGAGAAAACCAAGTACATTGATGTCTGGTATCATTTTCTTCGAGATGTTGTTACAAAGGGTGTGATTGCAATCTAGAATATTGCTACCACTGAGAATCCAGCAAATATGATGATGAAGCTAGTTCTAGTACACATGTTCAACTATAGGTGTGCAACTGGGCCGTATTTTTTTCCGGTCTAGTTTATCCGGGTGGTTATTCGCCCAGATTGGACCCGAGCGGATAAGATGAAAATGGATCGGGTATGTAACCAGTTATCTGTAACCAGATCTTATTTTTAAAAAATACAAATTTTTTTTAATTTTTTCAAATTTCAAAATAAAAATAATATACAAAAATTATATTTGAATGAGATTATTTTGGTTTGTATGGAGCACATAAGGATCAATCGAACTTAAGCTTTTATACATCATTCCATAATTATATTATTCTAATGTTTTCTTCTCTTTTGGATTCAAAAGCAAAAAAGAAAAAGAAATGTATTTTTTCATTGTGCATAGAAGGCAAGGGACAAGATCAACATTAATAACATCTTGATATTGTTGTAATGTATTATTATTTATTTTGTTCTTTGTAAATTGATGTTTTGCATTGTGATGTAAAAAACAATATAATATGTAGTATGCATGTATTGTGTGTGTTGGTGTATTGTTATTTATTTTGTAGAAAAAAAAATAAAAAAACATAAAGGCCTATAAAAAAAAAAAACCTTTTGAATTGTTAAAAATATTTTTAAAACATCTTTTAAAAACTGTTTAAAATATTGTTTTAAGAAAATCTGGGTATTAAACATGATATCCAAATTTTTTTAAAAAAAATAGTACCATAAAAACATTTTTAAAAGTTTTTTTTTTTTTTTTTTAAAAAGTAAAAAAAAAGGTAATATACCCGGATATCCGGTCACAACCCAGATATATCACTTGGATTTTTTTCGGGCTTATCTGGGCAGATAACCACCCGATTTTTAAAACACGGATCCAAATTCGGATCCAGTTCTACACCCCTAGGTTCAACATTTGTTTGGACTTGATTGGTGTTTGGAGTCTGTGATTCCCTTAGGGGATTTGGTGGAGGGGATTGACTCTAGGTTTAATAAATTTTGTTCTAGGCTTGAAGGAATTCAAGCCAAGGTGGAGATTTGTTGAGTATGGCTTGATTCCTATTGAAAACATCATTCCAGAAGCTTGGCTTGCCCCTGGCTTGACTATAGGTCAACCTTGCCTCGAGCAAACTTTGGCTTGACACTTCGCTCGAGCGAACCCCAGACAGTTGTTCGCTCGACATTCTCTTGACAGTCCACTCGAGTGAACTCTAGGCAGATTGTTCGCTCGACATCTGCGGACATTCAGCTCGAGGGAACGCCAGATAGATTGTTTGCTCATCACACCGCTTGAGTGAATGTTCTTAATTAGGGTTTTCCACACCGTACAGTATAAATACACGTTATTTTTCATTATATTATGACTTTAAGCAACCAAAATACAAAGAGAGAAAGATAGATCATTTTGTGAGATTCCTGAGAGTTCTTTGGGTGTATTGGGTCTTTGGGATTGAAGATTTTGTAATTGATATCTTATACTCCACCTTTAATGATAGTGAATTCATTGAGACCAACCCAGTCAATAGACATAGGCTCACACTGAGCCAAACCACTTAAATCTTGGTGTTCTGTGTGTGATTGTCGTTATTTCTTTTATTTTGCTTCTGTTATTTCACTTTAACTTAGCCACTGATAACCAGTTAATCCCAACAATATGGAGTTCTTTTCAATAACATGGTAACTAGTGTTCAAGTCCCTCACACATGCATATTGCTTGGATGATATTCCCCCGAGTGTGCACGACTTTTTATGTATTAATTATGCAAGTCAGGTTTATAGAACTAGAGTTGGTGCACACTTAACATGACTCCACTCTCCCATTTATTTATATTTAACTAGTTAAGCATGCATGCACGTGCAAGACACGTGCTTGATTTTTCATTATCGTACATATTAATCATTTCAAATGAAAAGAAAAATCAAACCAAACCTACAAATTAATAATATTAAATTGAAAAAGGAAGAGTCTAATCTAAATATTTTAAATCCACAAGCAATAATGTTAAGCAAAATATATTGATGTGCAATCCCTTGGTGCTCACCCCTCCCCACCTGAGGGCAAACACTTTGCTCTCATGGTGGAGAGCAGTTTCACTTTTGTGGTGCCTGCACAAGGCAAGTAATTTTTCTCTAACTTATACTCACTTGCCTAGGGGCTAGCACTTTTTCTCTCCTTGGTGCTCACTTTGCTTTTTCTAGTTCTCGTTTGGGAGTGAGTACTTTTTCTCTCCCTAGTGCTCTCATGGTGGATGAATACTTTATTTTTCTGGTGCTCGGCTGGGGGGCGAGCTTTGTGGTGCTCCATGTTGTTTGCCCACTTTAACCCTCCCTAGTGTTCGAAGGTGAGCACTTTACTTTTCCACACCGCTTGTCGAGGTGGTGAGCTTCGTGCTCCATGACAGCAGGAGCTTTAG
This sequence comes from Juglans regia, assembly GCF_001411555.2. Lineage (NCBI taxonomy): Eukaryota > Viridiplantae > Streptophyta > Magnoliopsida > Fagales > Juglandaceae > Juglans > Juglans regia. The sequence continues at coordinate 29,925,912 of NC_049901.1, read as the reverse complement.
GCAAGTAACATGGGGAGCAAAAGAGCTTGACATCGCGGCTAGCATCATGGAAAGGAAAGTGCTCGTCTCCCAGGCAAGCAAAAGTGTTTAAGGACGGAAAGGAAAGCGTTCACCCACCTCCCTACAATGGGTTTATAGGACAAAAATACCTCATAGTGCAAGAAAACACAATAAGGGCTTAATCCTGTGTAAGGCCGAATTTCCTTCTGCTCTATTATCGGCATTACGAGGTAGCCCTGAGCAAAGCTAATCCCTTCAAGATGCTACTTAGGGTCATAAAGTATGAAGTAAGTATGCTCTTACTCGGAATCATCGAGCAAGGCCGTCTTCACAAGACTCTCGCGGTCACTAAGTAGAAGAAAGTATGCGCTTGGCCAAGATTACCAAACAAGGTCGTCTTCACATGACCCAGCTTGGGAATAATGAATACGATGAAAGTGTACCCTTGCTCACGATAAACAGTGCCAATGTGTAACTCACGATTAGCGAGCAAGAAAATCAAAGCCCTTGCTCGAAATCACCAAGCAAGGCCAATCTCTAGAATACCCTACTCGCGATTACCGAGAAAGGTCTATCTCCACAAGACTCTATTTTGGGATCACTGAGTAAGGCCAATGTGTAGCTTGTGATTACTGAGCAGGAAAGAAACTAAGATGTTGTTTGGGATTATCCCATGGTTGTCCTCACAAGCCCCTGCTCGGGATAACTGTGACGCCCCTATATCTTGCTTGGGATTTAACAGAAATTTGAAGCGTTGAAACATTACAACACAATGTTACATATCTCCGTTCATGACAGTTAATAATGCAATGCACCTAGCATGTATCAAACATTATGCAATAAATGCGGCGGATATATTTTTTTTTCTAAGCAATACACAATGTACCATAACACTATACCCAAAACATAATCATAACTTCATCATATTCACATAAACCAATAATCACACAATTTGTTCAAAAGACAAGTTAGAATATTCATAAACAAAGACAAGGGTCCTTAAAACATAAGCCCACTTAAACCTCAAAAGAAAAATCCTTGGTATAGGTTATGTGATCCTAATCCTTATCTTGTACTTCCCAAAGTTTCCACAATCTAATCCAATAGCATTGAATTTGCTTCCAGGAAATGAAGGGCTAAAACGAAACGATTCTTAAATGTGAGAAACTCTTCACAAAAAGGTTCCTATAGGGGCTCAGGATTTCCCTCCAAAATTCCCTTGATACCTCTCACTTGCAGTATAATAATATCTATGTAGTAGTTTATCTATCGAAAATGATCATCTATAGTAAACTCGGTGCTAGTCAATTCTGGTCACGCCAACCTTAGCCTGGTCTGGTTTGGTTCCATCGATCCTTGTCGCAACTTCTACCATTCCAGGGAGATGGTAGTTGGGACTACCAAGTGAGATTTATAAAATCTTAGCAAGTAAAACACCTAAACTACCAACAGTATGAATAGGCATGCATGACAGTAAATGACATTTATGCTTTATGATATGGACTTGAATATGCGTGACATAACTTGAAAATACATGGCATGAACTCTACTTGAAAAATAACATGACTTGAGATGAATATAACATGGCTTGAAATGAACATGAGACCTTGTTAACATATACGTGCTTGATTAAAAGTGAACTGTAGATGCTCCACGATTCCCCTAGGGGCATGTACTTCGACTAGTACCACATCACATCACAAGTATCTATGCTAGATCTGAGTACGTCATGATAATTGAAATTATTAAAGTGTAATTTTGGCACCGTCGGTGTTGGGTGTCTAACTTTGCTCCAAAAACCAATTACTTGGGTCTCATTCGAAACCTTTTGACTTTTATTTGTCAACAAGGGGATTCTACTCCATTTTAAACACTCTAGAGTGGAAAGAGGAGTTGTGATACCCCATTCTGATAAGTGATAAGGGTAGGTGTGTATGGGATCTCACATTGCTTGGAAATGAGAAGTTCTTGCTCTTTGTAATATTCCAACGGGATTCCAATTATATCATTAACTAGTTCTTTTGGAGTATAGGTCAGCCTTCCATTGGGAGTTAGAGGAGTTCCACTAGAATAACTCTCCATGCTAGCATTTGGATTCAAGATAAAAATAAAAGATTCCAAATGACTTGAAAATATTTCATGGTCATACTCAATGGATATGACATGGCATTCATGGCATGTAACAAATAAACCTGTAACAGATGACATGGCATTTCATGGCATGTAACAAATAAACATATATAGTAATAAGTGATATGGGATGACATATTATAACAATTTATAACAAGAATAATAAACATGAAAATGTATTCTTACCACCACACATACTTAAATACGTCGAGAGTAACTTAAATGCCAACTTACTGTGATTAGCATTACGAAAAGCGAGCATAAAGTGAGTGAACTGAAATGAGATATTTTCTAGGGTTAGAATATCTCAATAAAACCTTAATAACATAAAACTTACTAACTTATGGTTAAATTTGCAAAGTCACCCCTATATTTGTGGGAAATTATGAATTTGCTCTTAAAATAAGGATTTTGCATACTAACTCTAAATATTACTAAAATTTACATTAATCTAAATATCTAATCAGAAAAATTTAAAACAATCCACAACTATGAAAGCAACTTTTCGGCCAACTCATGTTTTAGGCAAAAACATGATTTTGTTGCCACTTGACCTCCTAACACACTTACATACTTAAAGCAATTTTATCAACTCTAAAAAGTCACGTACTTAGTTCTAAAATCATGCTACGACACTAATTTACACATTTTACAAAAATCTTAACTCACTATATCAACAAAAATGTCAAAACACTAAGTTTAGGTCAAGTAGAGCCAACCCTTGATATTCTTGGTCTAATACTTTCAAATTAACTCCAAGGACTCCAAAAGGCCATTAAAAACTCTCCTAACATGTTCATCATTCAAAACTAAGTGATAGAATACTTGATTAAACTACCAAAAGTAACAAAATACCACTTAACACAATTGGTTTGCACAAGCACCATGAAATCGAGTATAGCATCTTTTGGACTTGAAACAAAACCCCGAGATCCTTGATTTTCATGCAATAAATTTTAAAAACATACAACCATATACTTCACATTCAGATTGAAACTTGATCTTAGCATTAAATATAGTATGACATGGCAAAAGTTTCATCCAAACAAAACATCAAACCCGAGAGCCTCCAGATTGAGTTTTAAACATGCTTTGGCATGTATAACATCCTTCCAACAAAGATCAAAACCATAAATATTAAAAAAATAAACTCTTAGCACATATATAAAAGCCTAAAATACAATATAAATGAAGATCAAAACCATTAGATCAAGTTTCTATAACAAAAAAGCACAACTTCACCAAAACAGAAACTATTGAGTCATCTAGTTTCTATCACATTGAGAACATGAAAGACTCTTTTATAAGAATGCTAACATGGTTTGAATCAAACCTAACTTGCATATAAATATGTTGTCACTTCACCATGGCAAGATCTATCCTTTATTTCACACAAAACTTGACAAGAAATTCAAAGTTTCACGCAACATCAAAATTGTCAACACTTAGACTTTTGCATTATCACACTAAACTTTCACCAATCAAAACTCTATGACAAATTTCCCAACATATACCATGTAAACTAGAATCAAAATAGGACAAATTAAAAGAAGATTGAGTCATAAAAGTTGACTTAAAAAAAGGTTGGAAAGCTAGAGCAAAAAGGAAGAAATGTGCTTAAGTGTGGAGGAAAAAAATCCAGGGCTTGAGACTAAATGAGAGGGGCTGACATAGGGGTGGTTGTGACGCCCACAGATTCTGCTTGGGATCGGATGAATATCTGAAGCGTCGGGACATGCAACACAAGGTTACATGCCCCCGTTCATGACATATAAGATGCAATGTTCCTAACATGCATCTAGCATTATGAAATATTCGCAGCGGATAATTTTTTTTTTAGCAATAGTATGCACCAAACTTATAATATCTCAAATACTTAAAATATACTTTATACATAAAGACATACTAAACAACTGAGACCACAACACTAGTCCAAAATGGTTGTAAGCAAAAGAGTGCTGGAGATTGAACTCCACAAAATACTAGTAACCTAAGGCAACTACATCTAAGTCGCACCATTGCTTAGTCGACCGTTTTCAGTTGGTCAATTCCCGGTTCTCCTTCAGATCCTGTAACAAGATCTACTATTCGGGAGGAATGGTAGTTGGGACTATCACAGTGAGATTTGATTACAAATCTCAGCAAGTTAACAAAAAACATTCACACAGGTTAATGATGCATGCATGTCAGTAAAAGCATGAATGCACAATCTAAGTTAATAGTAAACATAACATAACCTGACATAACATGGCATGAAATAATAAGCATAACGTGACTTGACATAACATGGCGTGAACTGACATGACTTGAACTGAAACTGAAACTTCGCTTGACGTGACATGGCATGTACGAGAACGTAAAACATAACATGGACTAGCAACATAGCATGAACGTGAACTTGAAACATAACATGGAGTTGAAACATAGCATGAACATGAATATACATAATTTGAACATGAACTTGAATATAACATGATATAAACATGAACTTGAAACATATTCTTGTCTCATGGGGTCACCATGATTGAGTAATCTTATCTCATGAGGTTACCATGATTGATATGAACTTGAAACTTGACATGAACGTAAACTTGAACATAATATAACGTGAAACATGACTTGAACGTGAAATACATGAACTTGGAATCTTTTTCAATAGACTTAATCATAAAGTAACCATGCAGGTGCTACACGGGTCCCCTTGAACCATGTGTCCCTGCTGATTACCGCATCACATCACAGGTCTCTACACCAGCTGTGAGTGCGTTAATACGTGCTCCACAATTGTTGTGGCCCCACATATTCTACGTGTCACAATTGCTGTGTTTCACGTAGTGTATACTCCACAATTGTTATGGTCCCATACTTCACGTTCCACAGTTATTGTGGCCCCATGACTTATTTGTTTGTGCCATACTTGCTGTCGACACATGTAACATAAAGTGTGGCTCCATCGGTGTTAATGTCTGGCGCGCTTCGGTGACCAACTAGTTAGGCCCCATTCGCAACCTGTTGACTGTACTTCGTCAACCCAAAGAGTTTCACACCTATTTAGATACTCTAGCGTGAACAAATGAGTTCCACTAAGATATTACCCTATCCTAGCGCTTAGGGTCGTGATTGACATGAATAACTTAACTGGCATACATAACATACTTTGAGACATAAATGTAACAGAAAACATTTCATAACATGGCATACATGTAACAGGCAACATTTCCTAACATGGCATATCATGTAACATACAACATTTTTTAACATGGTGTAACATGTGACAGTAAATATTATGTGACATTAAATACATATAACAGATGACATACTTAACTTAACATGACATACTTGCAAAGTATAGCAATACGTGACATAATATCTTATGTAACAGATGAATAATTCATGACAAAATAAATTATGTGTAACAGATAAATATGTAATGACTTGACATGGCACATATGATAATATGCATACATACACTTTAGTTCCCTTACTTATCACCCATACATATTAAATTGATAGTAAGTTAAAAGCTAACTTACCTCGATCATCACGTTCTACGAGAGTAAAGCGCAAAACATGAATAACTGTAAGAGGGTATTCTAAAAGTTAGAAATTTAATTACCAACAATTAGAAAAGTGAAAAGGGACAACTTAGAGTAAAATTACCATTTTACCCTCTACATGTGGGAAAATAACCATTTATTCCTAACTTAAGGATTTCATATCCTACCTCCAAAAATCACTAAAATTTACATTCCTCACGTAAATTTTGTCCTAAACTCAAATAACAACTCAGAAATAATTAAAACCATTCACAACTATGGAAAACTCACAATGGCCGAAACATTCATAGGCTATTTCTCTTGATTTTGGTTGCAATTTCTTCCATATTCAAAATCCATGATTAAACCTAAATTTTGTAACAAGAATCTTCCTATTCTAAGTTTAAAAATACACTTAAAAATATCCATTAAGAAAATCTAATCATCAACACCAAACCTTTTGTAAAAAGACCCAAACATTTTAACAAAAAGTAAACTCTTAAATCACAAGTTTTGACCTTAACAAAAACATCTCCAAGAATTCCAAAAAATCAAATCATACTTCAACACATTCATAACATCATCCTAAGATCAACCATGTTTTAAATCATCAAACAAAAGTCACCAAAAAGCACAAAACAACACTTGGAGTTTTTGGTTTTAAACTTAGTCTAACGCAGAAACGTTTCTCTCAACTAACTTTGATCAATCTCTTGATCCATGGCTTAAAGACATGTTCTCTTCAAAATAAAACATCACATGGTTTAACAATGTGTCCTAAAGAAGATCCAACCATCAAACTTAAAATCACATGGCTAAAATGTAATAAAAGATGGATCTAACTCAAAAACCTCAAATCTTAGGCCTAACCGAAATCCTCTTGCATAGAAAAACATATCTTTAAAACTAAACTAAATATCTTTTAAATAGCATCCTAACATGTATATAAGAGGCTTAGGATTATCATATAAAAATATCAAAGCCTTTCGAATAATATTAAACCACGAAATATTCAAAGTTTCACAAAACAAAAACTGTTTTTCCACTTCCAGTTTTCAAGTTTCTAAATCTAAGGAAATCTATCATCAAAAGCTTTATTCATGCAACGAAACCTCAATGAACATTCATAAACACATGCTAACAACACTCCATAACATTTTTGGACCAAGATATGTCCATTAGCTTGGTCAAAAATTCGAAAACATATCATCCTCTCCTGTTTCATGCCTAGAATGACCTTTCCATGGTTAAAAATACTTTTTATCGATCAAATGAGTATATAATGAGACTAATCAGATATCCACAGAGACAACACTCAAATACGAACAACTTAGGTGAAGGAATCATTGTGCGAAAATACTTACACAAATGGTCAAAAATGGCCACGCAAAAAGACCCAGAAATCTGTCTGAGAGAGCTCTTTTGGGTTTTCTCTCTAAGAACGGGGTGAAGAAGTGATAAAATGGAATGAAATGCTCCTTGCAAAACTTTAGACTCCTGGGGGGGGAAGTTGTGGGCTTGAATGACCCTTGATTGGAGTTGCCTATGTGACATAAAGTAGAGAACAGTGAGAGGCATGGACTGTCTGCAGCAGCTATGAGAAATGAAGGTTGATGGAGTGGATTTCTCCTTCACATCAAGGCACTATTGGGTGCAGCCAATGGCAGTAGATGGTCTGCCATGTGGGAGAGAAAACTTCTCCAAGAAGCTTTGCCAAGGTGGCCAATTTCGTGGGCCTTGGTGGGCCCCAACCAAGTGGGCTTCAATTTGGGGTTTAAAAAGGGTTTGGTTAGGGTTTGAGATGCTATCAAGCCTAAAACCAATTTTTATTGGCCCAATCAAATTTTCAAAGTTTAAAAGGTTGGATAATGATATCATAACAATGATTTGATTAATTAATAGCATGTGGAAGTGATTTAATCAAGTGATTAAACACAATGCTAGAAATCGGATTAAAAAGGGTTTGGAGGCCAACTTTAGGGTTTGGGGAAACCATTTAGGGTTTCAGTTTCAACCAAGCTTTTGGGGTTTCAAATGAATTCCAACCATTCAGGGTTTTGCTAGGATTGAAACCTTATTTGGTCTGGCACAATTTGGTTGATCAAATGAAACAAAGCTTTGTTTAGGTGGCATGATCTCACACCTTGACTTCATTCACAAATCCATCTAATGGTTCCTCATGTTGCCAAGTGTCTAATACTATTCACTATGTGTGCTAAGATCTTGCCAAGTGTCCAAATAAAACTTTTCTAACCTAACTTGGACATTCCACACTGTCATTTTGAAAACACTACACTGGATGCGCTTATCGAGGTTACTATTCACTCCAAAGAAATGCATAATAAGCTTAGTACTGAAAAATCCTAAATATTCATATTAACCTATAGTGAAAATCGTTTACCGAAATTCAACCCCGAAGTGCCCCTAAAAATAATTTCACAATTTCGAACAGGCGTTTCGTCCGAAATGATGAAAATGAGCTATTGCGCCATAAAATCCTAAATAATCAACTGAGTCTAATGGCGTAGACCAAAACACATTCTGACACTTCTAACTATCTCAAATAATTAAACTCGTATTTCTAGCACCATAGTGAGTGATAATACTGACTATGTTAACAGACTAAAACCTGCAGGATTGGTCAATTTGTAAAAACTTATGGGGTTTTCACGAGGTTCCTAAAGTCAATAGAAATTCCACCAGTGAATTTCTAGCGGGCTGTTACAATGGCTGAGTAACCAAGTGATGGGAGCTTGGCAGCCAAAAAGAGGGTGAAATCGTGGGCTACACAGCCCATGATTTTCTGTTGCAAATTAGGCCGAATGGATGGCTAGTGGTTTGTGGCCTTTTTTATTTTCATCAAGTCACTGTTTTAGGATATCAAGTAAGCCATATGGTGGACTTGGGTGGAGGAAGAAACTTGATCAAGAAGCTTGGGCTTAGTGTTGGTTTTGGTTTTAGTTTTGGCTTTGGTGGGCCAAACCGAGGGGCTCAATTTGGAGTTTCATTTAGGGTTTCGGCTATGGTTGAGTCCAAATCAAATTTTTCTTGTCAAATGTAATTATCAAGATGTTGGAGAGTGGACAAGGATGTAATAATGTTTACTTGAGTGGTTAATATCATGTGGAAGGTGTTTAATCAAGTGATTAATTAAACACTTAATCAAAATCAAGTAGTTTAGGATTTTGAAACCAAGTTTAGGATTTCGGCCATCACATAGGGTTTAGTGTTTTGGTTGGATTTCATTCGGATTGAAACGCTATTTTGATTGACCAAATAGTATTTTGTTTCGATGGAATAGTGTTTGGCATAGGCGGCATGATCACATGCTTGATTTACCCTTCATTTGATCACACTTCAAACTCCATGTGACAAGTATCCTAACACTATTCATATGAGTGGCTAAGATTTATCCAATCAAAAAGTTATCCCAGTGTTTCTAAGTGGAATTGGATATTCTACAAGATGATTTGACAAGTGTTTGAACTGGTTGCCGCGTGGCTCTCTCCCAGGTGTCATTATTCACCTAAAAAATTGTAAAGTTTTTTATTACACCATAAAATGCTAAAATATTTCTACGAGTCTAATGGTTCAATTCATTTCGTGAACTTCTACTCCTAGGTGTCTTAATTAAATAAACAGACAACTTCATTATCATAGTGGATCGAGATCCGACTATGCTGACAGACTAGAACCTAGTCGGTCACTCAACACATGAAATCTTTTCGAAATTTTACCATGTTTTCTAAGGTCTAAAGAAATTCATCCATCGAATTTCTTTCTAGTCGTTACAATAACCAAGCATAGGAAGAGGGGTAAGCGAGATATGCTGGCATGCATGCTTTTACGAGAGCCACGTGGGGGGCAAAGCACTTCTACTCTCCAGACGCTCACCTAGAGCATGCACTTTGCTCTTCCAAGATGCGAGCTTCATGCTCCCTTTATGTTGCTAGCATAGGGGCAAGCACTTTCACTTTCGTTGTGCCCATCTGTAGGCAACCAATTTTACTCTAAATGATGCTCGCCCTTGTGCTTGCCCCAGGGAGAGAAAACACTGCTCGGGGATAACGGAGCTACGCAAGAACTTATGCTTGCCTTGGTCCTGAATATCTTCTCTCTTGGGTTATGAGCACTTGTTGATCGCCCAATGAACCCCCATCACACTTCTACAGTGCTCGCCTTAGGGCAAGCACTATTACTATTTAATGTGCTCGCCCTCGATTGCGAGCACTCTTTGCTTTTCCCAATATAAGATGTTGTTACTCACCCAATGTGAGTACTATTTACACAATAATTCATAAAAATATATATTCTTTTATATTCTTTTAGATTTAAAAATATTATTATTTTTCCCATATGTCTTCATATTATTTTCTACAACAACTCATAAAAATAAATAATATTCATGGGACTAAGATTGTTATCATTTTACAAAATGCAATTCTTATTTTTAGGTTTCAATGTATGAATTAATTCATAAATGCTCTTTAGGTTATCATATCCACCGTTTTCTTTTGGTAATGCGTTTCAACCGGGCATATGTGCTTTGCATGTAGAATCATTGCTAGTATTTATATATAGATAGAAGATAAGAAGGTTTGAATTAATAGCATATAGCTTTCGATAAAATTGAAAAAACAAAAAAAAGATATCATTCCCATGGAACCTTGCCACGCGTAAGCTAACATATATGCCAACTTTGAGTCAATTATGGTGATATGGATTTCATTCCAAGTCACAATAGCATTAGCTAGTAATTAATAATGATTAGTGTTTTTGAGAAATATGTTCAACATTTTTTTATCACTTTATGAACTCCCGAGCCTGAGCTCCCAAGTGACAACAATCATTCCAGATGCACACTTATTTCTGCCACTCTCAATCCGAGCACTTTATGCCAATCATCTCATTCCAAGCTCGTTCATCACTAAATTACGTCGGCTTGGTCAAAGATCTCCCGATTAGATCCCTTGGTTTTCAACTAGGCCATAAAGTTATAGTTTGTTTCAAACCAAAACCTATAGCTTTTTGCAACACATTGCTCAAGAATACCGAGCAAGATGAAAATAAACTCTCGATCAGGAATACTTTTAGTTGCACATACCAAGCTGAGAAAAAACCCTTACTCGAAATACCGAGCAAGGTGAGTTTCTAGCTCGCGATTCCAAGCAGGAAGAGTTTAAAGGCGTTCAGAATAATTGGGCCGGAAACCAAGGGAATCTAATTGGGAGATCTTTGACCGCACAGGAAAATTTTGGTTACGTACCTGCTCAACACGTAGTCCACCCGCACATGTCTTGTCAAGGACGAGCATTAAAGCTCACTCTGAGCACTACATTTCACCCTGAGCAACCAACATGGCAGGAACTTTGCCCCCCTCCCCCCCCCAACGAAAATCAACAAACTCTTCCCGAGCAACATGGTATCCTAACGAGCGAGCAATGAAACTCGCTCCGAACAAAGAACGTAGCGAGATCAACACGAAGAGCACCAAGACTAACACTCGAGCAACTAACGAGCACATAGGTCGTTTGTACTCTAAAGCTCGTCCACTGCTGACCTCCGACAGTCGAAACGAAAACACAATTAATAAAAGAACAAGGGTCACTGTTGATGTCGTATTTCACGGGCCTGGGCAACTTCACGCCATCGGTATTCTCGCGATCACCTGGACAATAACTTGAGGGAGGGACCTCAGGGTCCGTTGATCCTCCGATGCTTAAGTCTGTAATGGAGAAGGAGATGAAAAATAGAAATGAAGATGAGAGTATAAGGTGATAGGGATTGATTGACTAATTACCTTGTTCGCTCCTGGTTGTGTCCTATTTATAGTTACTGCCCAGATAATGGGGTGTTGCGTAGTAAGGGATAATATGCTTGTGTTGTTTGTTCACCGAGCTACTCCTGGGTCATCACCTTGCCAATCTGTGAAGGGCTCAGCCGTAGGGGCGGAACCAGAAAATCTAGTTTGGGGGGGGCTAAGTTAAGAAAAAAATATTTTGGGGGAGCTAAATACTAATTTTTATATAGTCTACTTTATAAAAACACATTCTAAAACCTAATTTTCATCAAATTTTAAAAATTTTATAGGGGCCAAAGCCCCCCCAAGCCTTAAGGTAGTTCTGACCCTTGGCTCAAGCTTGTTATTCATTGCTCGGTCCTTGGGATGCATTGAATGCAACATGCTTTCTACTCTGGGCCGTATTGAATGCGGCATGCTTTCTGCTCTGGGCCGCATTGAATGCGGCATGCTTTCTGTCCTGGGTCCCTTCCATCTTACTAACACTCATGCCTGGTGGTTGTATGTTATATTCCTTCCTTCTCAACTTGTCAACGTCTTATGTCCCGTCGACATGACCCGACCCGAATCTCCTGCTCGAGCCTTGATCCAGGTATTACTTGTTTGACCCAAACCATGTGATATGGTTAGGCCTTGCCTCTGGCCCAATCCAACCCAGTCCATAAATCTGAGTTGTGACTTGGGCCCATTCTTCAGCCCAATATAAGGGATTTTCTCCCTTCACAGTCACCCTCGACATAACAGCGGGCAACTTACTCGAGTCTGCAAACACTCCCAATCTGAGCACCTTATATCGATCACTTGTGGGCTGGAAATTCAGAGAGAGAGATTCTTTTATTTTTAAACTCTAGTCTAGAAACGTAGAAGGCAAATGGGCACTTGCTCGTTTGCTGTTGACGTGAACCGATCTCTCCGTAATCATTAACGCTAGCCTCATTAATTAAAGCTGCTTTTTGGTGTACCAACGTTGCCCGGGATTGGTTCGTTCCGTGTACACGTGCGGTAGGTAAACGTCGCGCTGTTTTCCTGCAGCCGAGGTATCTCTTCAAATCTTGTGCCACCATTTCGGATATGTAACCATTCCATCATGTCATCCCTATTTATTTCTTCTTCATGCCTTCTTCTCTTTCTTTCCTTTCGTCTTCGTCTTGCTCTTCTCATTTTGTTTTTTTGAAGCCCTCAGAGTTTCTCCATTCCTTCCGTCTACTCTCACCATGACTAAGGGAAGTGCGAACGAAGCCTGTTTCAACTATTACTCTGGGAAACGATGGACGTCAGCCATGTCTAACAACAAACTCCTTTCGTTTTGCAAAGAGTTCCCCATTCCTGCTGGGACTGCCCTAGAAATTCCCCAACCTCGTGTCACAATGGTAGACAAGCAGAGCCTGACGATGAAGGTGGCCCATTATCCCCATATGTTTTCTATTGGGCTACGTCTGCCATTCTGCTGTCCGGTGCATGACATCCTGGACTTCCTAAAACTTGCTCCAGCGCAACTCAATCCGAATGCTTGGCACTTGGTCCTGGCCAGCTGTGTGGCCTTTCGAATCATTCTAAGTGGTTTCGAAGATTATCCCAATCTAACTGCTTGGGAGTTTCTAAGTGTATACCGAATCAATCGGCTTGATGGGAGCATTTGCAGTTTCCAATCCTACTATGCTGAAAAATGCTTTACAAATTTGGAAAGGCATTATTCGTCAATAAAGGAGTGGCATCAGCGATTCTTTTTTGTTAGGGGCTCTGGCTAGGAATGCCTGGAACGGGAGCATGGATACAATGAGTTCCCTGTCTGATCCATTTAGGGTAAGGTTCAGACCACCAAATCTCTTGTTATTACATTATCGGAGAGAGAGGAATTCAGAATTTCCTTTCTCATATCCTGGGCAATGGCTCATCCTGAGCTAGTCAAAACCGATGCGTTACTGAATGAAGATTACATTCGTCGCCACCTTGTTCTCTCGCACTGTGCTCATGTGTTAGGTCGGGACTTCTTATCGGGTTCACTTTCTCTTTCAAGAGAGAAACATCGTGCGGCTTCCCCTCCCAAAGATAACTGTACCAAGCGGCCCCGTACAGAGGAAGGGACTTCCACTCCCACCCAGTCAGTTCCTGCCAAAATGATCTAGGCCACTTCACACACCCCTCGTAAGAAGAAGAAATGCTTTCAGCAAGTCGCCCCAGAGGGCAGTTCTAGTTGAGTCGCTCCTAAGAGTAGTTCTTGTCGTGCTCCTTCAAAGGGCAATACTCAACGAGTTGCAGTGAATTCCCACCAGGCCGTTCCAGGAAACAACCCCCTTGGAGGTAATTCTTTGAGATTTCTAAATCTCTTTCCTTGGTTACATTTGTTTAAGTAGAAGATGATAGCGTCGAGCCTTCCTTTGCTGGTCCTGCGAGAGGAGAAGGAGCAGACGTTGCCGTTGCCGTTGCTTTTCTTTTTGCTTCGGCCTTTGAAGACCCGGTGCCTTGGGGTCCCGGGCAGGCGACGGGTGTTTTTCCCTCCATTGAGGAGACTTTCCTTGAGGAGAAAGTCCCTTTGCATAGGCCACCACCTCGCTTCGAAGAAATGCTTGCCGAGGTTGAGTCATCATTTAGGGCGTGTTTAACTAACTCCTCTATTTCGCCCCCGAAGCCCTCTTGCCTGGCTTCCCTTGGTGACCCTTCGATTCTCATTCCAACAGTCTTCGCCTCTACTCTCGTTTTGCCTTTGGAGGCAGAGGTTGCTTTCGCAGGGGGCGAGGGTTTAACCTCTTCTGAGACTACTGTGCTGCACTCCGCAGAGGTTGTCAAACAATTCGAGGCCATGGAGCCATGTTCCGAGTGGGTTATGGAGCCCATTCCTCTCGAAGTTATAGTGCTCTCACCTATGTTGGAACAGGCTGTCGAGCCAGTTCCCTCAAAGATCCTAGGAGTTTCCCCTTCAAGCTTTGTAGAGGTTGCCGAATGGCTCGAGGTTGTGGAGCCATGTTCCGAAGGGGTCACAAAACCCATTCCTCCCGAAGTTCCAGTGCTCTCACCAATGTTGGAGCAGGCTGTCAAGCCAGTTCCCACAATGATGCTAGAAGTTTCCCCTTCGGTTGGCCTTGCTCAAGTATTTGTTCTTCCTCCCTTGCTTTTCTCTATTCCTTCATTTTTTATTCTATGTCGAGCCACTTATTCATCTCAGGAAAGCCACGCCCCTCAAGCTGAGTCTTCTCCTTTGCATGAAGACATTGTAATAGTGGAGGAGGAGGACGATTATTCCCCCGCTTGCAGCCCCCCCTGCTCGGGAGCTGCCCTGGGCAAGAATTCGGCCCAAGCTGAGGAACTGCCAGGTTCCTAGTTTGTCCTCCCAATGGATCCTCCTGTTGAAGTTTCTTCTTTGCACGAGGAGGAATCCAGTCTACCTTCCATACAAGCCGAGGCCATTCTGCCGTTGGTGTGTGCCGAGCCATCTTCCTCTTCTGGGCCAGGGAATTCACAGAGTCCCGGGCTGGGCTATAAGAAGGCCTGGGCAGAGTCTTTTGAAGCGTATGCCCAAAAGTTCAAGCCCATTTTTGCCAATGTAAGTACCTTTCCCATATCGTCATTTCGGTCTTCCATAGTTTGCTAATAAATTTTCTTACTGTTCATTTCTCAAGCTACCGATCAGCTAGTCGATATGGTTTCTCGAGAGCAAGAAGCTCTTGAAAAAAAGATTTTAGAGTTTAGAGGGTGTTAAATAAGTTGCTAAACCTTCGAGGGGAGAAGGTGATGGGCGACCTCCATGCTCTAGAGGTGGATAACGAGTCCCTGGGAGGGGACAATGTGCTCTACCATCAGAAGATCCGTGACCAGTGGCTGGAAGCCAAGAAGATGGAAAGTTTGCTGAGGTAATGGCCATGGAGCTTGAGCTTAAGGATAAGGAGATCCAGCTGAAGAACGTGGATATGGACATACTCCGAACGAAGATGTCCTTAACAATTGAAGATTTAGTTTCTTCAAAGAAAAACCTTGAGGATCTTCGAGTCCAGTCAGGTCTCCTTTTTGCCGAGGTTCAAAGGCTGGAGCACGAGCTGGAGTTTGCTCGGGTAGAACTGAGGCAGAACGAAGAAATCATTGAAGCACTGGCAAACGAGAAGGAACGTGCGGCCGAGTTGGAGCGCGAGCTGGAGTTCGCTCAGGAAGCGTTGAGGAAATGTGAGGAAACCATCGAAACGCTGGTGAATGAGAACGCCACCCAGATTCGATGTCACATGTTTAATAAGTACTTAGGAATAGCCAGACGAGGAGATGTAACAAAGGCTTTAGCCCAAGCCTCAGTTTCACTCATGAAGTCTTCCCTAGAGGTAGCTAGGGACCGCACAGACCAGCTAAAGTCCCAACTCAGAAAGGCTCCCGCCCTTCATAACAAAACTTGGATCAACTGGTATAAGGAAGGCCTTGAGCGTCTTTAGGAAATGCTTTTTCAGCATCCCGAGACCGATTTTCATATTCTGAATCTTCGAGAGATCTCACCGAACATGTATGCCTATGAGAAAATGCTGACGTGGGGAGAAAAGGACATGCCTTTAGCCTTCCACGATTCTCCTTCTTAGTTCCCTACTTCCCTTTATGTCGTTTGTGTGTATTCACGGGTTTTCCCTTTGTAATTTTGACGATAGTAATAGAAATGGTGCCTTTTAATTTTGCACATATCCCTCGTTTGCTTCTATACTGCTTATTGTATTTGCTGGCATTTCTTCTTTACTAGACTATTTAACTCCATTCATCGTTAATGAAGATTCAATGCTAACCGAGTGGCGAGTGAGACCCTTTCATATAGATGGGTACCGAGCAGGTACCCTGGTGAGGGTGTTTGCCGAGTGGCGGTCCTTTGCACCAATCTGAATCCTTGTCGAGTCTTCATACTTGTATGGAGGTATGCCAATAGTTTGTGCGCTACCTTCGATGTTTTTAGGCCTGTATTGGGTTTTTGACATAATTTTGATAACTTCATACAAAATAATATACCTCTGGCTTTGTCTTGGTTCGGCTTATTCGAAGCTTTTGATTTTTCCTCCTTTTTTACCCACTGTTTCTTGTAGTCCTTTACTTGCTGAGCCTATGTTCGGGCATCTACCGCACTGCAATCTTTGTTGGTACCGAACATATACTCCTATAGGGGTGCTCGCCGAGTGTCAATTCTATGCACCGGTCTAAACTCTTGTTAAGTCTTCTAGTACGTGCAGACACATGCTGATAATTCGTGTTCTACTTTCTTCATTCTCGGACCTGTTGTATTCTGTAGTTCTTTACTGTTGAACCCATGCTCAGGTTTTTCACCGCGTAAAAACATCTTTGTCCAAAGTGTTTTATCACGCGGCACCACTTTTACGCATGTGGGCGTCTTAATCTACTGTTGATTTCATGTTTATCCTAAAACTACTTTTACTGACGTCTCTTTGTTCCTTGTTTGATCTGAATACTGTTCCACTCCTGTCGGCGCAGTCGTGCCTGCTGTTAACTTTTCCACGTGCTTCACGCAGCACGTCGGTTGAGGCTTTTCATTTAACCTTCGTATTAAATGAACCGGTCGGGATTTCCCATAATTAATCTTTTCATTAACTTCTCCATGAACTTCGTGTAATGCGCCGATTGGGATTTCCTGTAATTAATCTCTTCATTAACTGCTCCATGAACTCCATGTAATGCACCGGTTGCGTTCCCATATTCTTGGATCTCAAGGTCCTACGTTTTTCCCTGGGAGATGCATGGACAACCCGGGAGGCCTTAGGGACACGTGGTTGCCCAGGGAGGTCCCAGGAGTTATGGTACCTCGGGGGCGTCAAACGTCGCTCTCACCTATAAAAGGGGCCCTTCCTTTTTCCTGGGAAACTCACCCCACCCCACATCTCTTTTCTTCCTCCCAAACTTGGCGATCTTCTATGGCTTTCTTCTTTCCTCTTGTGTTTTACAAGGGGCGATGCCTTCTCCTTTGGTGCTCAGGCTGTCGCTAGTTATGGTGGTTCGAATATCGAAGAAGAAACAAACTTTCCATATCTCTTGTCCTTGCCCTTTTCCTTATGGTGCCTCGCTTGTTCTTGCCCCTTTGCTTATGGGGGCCAACCTCGGTAAGCATTGCATCAGAACTCGCTACCTACGAATTCTATAAGGTACTTGATCAAGGCGGTGGTGCGGCAGCCGCGGCTGAGGAGGGCAGGAACAGACAGTTTAGGGGGGCAATCAAATCTTCGAAGTTGATTCCTCTTGCCTCCCTACCGACCCTTTGTTCCCTAGGATGCCCCTCCACCCTGCCCAACCTTGAATCCCAGTTCGCCCGTCGGAGAACCTGGGTGGAGTGCCACTGGATTCCCTTCCTCTGAGAAAGAAAGATAAGCGTCCCTTCGCGGGGATGTTGCTACACTGTCGGGCTTCCTAGTTCAGCTCAGACAAACCTGGACTGACAGGGCGCCCATCTTCTCTAAAGGGGAAGTAACTCTGCCGATCTCCCTATTCCGTCTGGCCAGGGCGACATTGTCGAGCTCTCTGTTCTGTCTGGCCAGGGCGGTATCCTAATGGAGATATTGCATTGCTGATTATCTTGTTTTTCTTCGGGCGAGATTTTTCTTTTCGTTTTTGTAGCTTTTGTCGATGTAATATCCTTCTTGTACCCTTGTTTGTAACCCTATTCAGGAAATAAGAGGACTTTTCGCTATTTTCATATACTTGTTTGTATGACTCCTTGTTTTTACTCCGTTGTTGTTCGTCGAGCTTTTCGAATCCAAGCTGTGAAAGATCCACTAGCATGAATTTTTTTTTTTTTTTTTTGTTTTTGAGCCGTTGTTTTCCCTTTATTTCTTGCTCTGTTCAATTGGGTGACCGAGCTTGTATCCTGCGAACGCCTGGTTTATACATAAAATAATTTCGTGTACCTGTCCGTTTGTTTCTGCACCATTGCACAAAACTCGGCAAGTCATTTAGACTACGTTGAGAATAACTGTTAGCTGGTCAGAGCTCATGGCTCGGTTCCTGTGGTTTATACTTCATGGATTGACACTTATAGGTTGGTAGAGCCAGAGGGCCCTGCTCCCTTACCAACACATCTCATATCATCTTTGCACGAAACTTGGCTAGTCATTTACACTGCGTTGAGAATAGATGTTAGCTAGGGGTGTGTAAAATTTCAAAAATTCTGACTCCGTCCGACTTTCGCTTCGACGCCGACTCCGACGGAGTCGGAGTTGTCAGAATTCAGAGTCGGAATTCGGAGTAGCTCCGAATAAATATTCGGAGTCGGAGCTCCTGGTAGCTCTGATTCCGACTCCGAAATTTTTTTTAAAAACCCAGCTGTAAAAAGACGTCGTTTTACAGCTGGGTTTTTTTAAAAAAAATTTGAACGACACCGTTCCACTTAATATGGAACAGCGTCGTTTCATATTAAAAAGGCCCTACAAAATGCCTGACTCGCCCAGGTCCCCCCTTCTTCTTCCTTCTTCCTTCTTCCTTCTCCCTTCTCTCTCACATCTCACTGAACCAGTGAAGCCGTCTCGCGCCTCACGTCTCGTGTCTTTCTTGACAGCGTGCCGCCGTTAGTCGTTGCTCCTCCTTTCCTCCTTGCTCCGAACGTTCAGCTTCCACCTACGGTGAGAGTAAGGTTATGAGCCCTAAATTTAATTCAAGCACGTCTCTTATGAATTGGAGCCAGCAGTTGTGATTCTTGTGTATTGGTTGTATTGAATATAGTCCCAACAAATCACGACGCTCAAAACCCTCAATCTTACATTGTATTGAACACTTGCGCTCGAGCGAGGTGTCGAGCGCAAGTCGAGCGAACCTCTCTGGAAGAGTTCTACTCGAGCGCCACGTCGAGCGCACATCGAGCGAACCTCTCTGGATGGGTTCTGCTCGAGCGCCACTTCGAGCGCAAGTCGAGCGAACCTCTCTGGATGGGTTCTGCTCGATCGCCACTTCGAGCGCACGTTGAGCGAACCTCTCTGGATGGGTTCTGCTCGAGCGCCACTTCGAGCGCACGTTGAGGGAACCTCTCTGGATGGGTTCTGCTCGATCGCCACTTCGAGCGCACGTCGAGCGAACCTCTCTAGATGGGTTCTGCTCGAGCGCCACGTCGAGCGAACCTTTCTGGATGGGTTCCGCTCGAGCGCCACTTCGAGCGCACGTCAACCGAACCTCTCTGGATGCCTGGATGGTTTCCGCTGAGTCAAGCGCACGTCAACCAAAGCTCGATGTAATAATACATCGATACAATAATACATTATGATACAATAATACATGTCCTATACAATAATACAATAGCCTAGTTTATTTTTAAACTAATTTTGTGCTTCTAATTTAATTTTTTCAGCTTCATAATTCATTGATTGTGATATGGATCCTAGACATAGTGGAGATGATCGTTCACAAGAGGATGTGGCGGATGCCAATGCTACAACTCCTACACCGGTGGGTACTTCCACCCCTAGAGCCACATCTAGGGCAGCTACATCTAGAGCAGCTACATCTTGTGCGAGTAGTCGACTCCCACTCCCAGTTGATATAGAGGATGAGGATATGTTCAATGAAGAGGAGGAGATGCCCATTGAGCAAGATCAACCACCACGGCCTTTTAAAAAGGGTGGACATAGGAGCATTTCACCAAAATTCCTGGTGATATTGCGAACTCGGTAGCAAGATGTCATTACTGTATCACTTTGTGGATGCCATTCGAAGAAGCAAGGTACCAGTGTGTTAATAGCACATCTAAATGGTTGCCAACGATATAAGATAGCAAAGGGATTGCAAGCCACTGATCATACCAACCTCAGTTACCAAACTTCTACAGCCACTGATGGTACACAGACTAAGAAATTGGTCATCCCTCAATACAATGAGAAGATGTTAAGGGACATGCTTGAAGAGATGATAATTACTGATGAAATGCCATTTACCACAGTCGAGAAAAGAGGCTTTCAAAAGTTTCTAAATTTTGTTGAGTCACGATTTCCCATTTCATCACGGTATACAGTGATGCGAGATTGTATGAAGAGGCATGCGAAGGACAAGGAGGAGATGAGGAAGATGTTTATTACCACTGGCCAGAGAGTGTCGTTTACAACTGACACATGGACTTCCATACAGAACGTCTGCTACATGTGTATCACAGCACATTACATTGACAATGAGTGGATTTTGCATAAAAAAATTATTGGTTTTAAAGAAATTGTGGATGATAAAGGTGCATCCATTGGGGCGAAAATGGATGATTGTTTAAAGGACTGGGGAATTCGAAAAGTGCTGTATATTACAGTTGACAATGCCAGTGCGAATGAAACAGCAATTGATTGGTTTAAGCGGAACACGACAGTGAGAGATGATGTCATTTGGGCCCACGAGTTTATTCACGTTCGATGCTGTGCTCATATCATTAACCTCATAGTTGTTGAGGGATTAAAAGAGGTTGATGATTCCATAACCCGAGTCCGTAACATTGTACGATATGTGAGGGGTTCCCCTCAAAGGCTTGCCAAGTTTAAGGCAATAGCAAAAGATCTGAAGATTGAATGTTCTAGTATGTTGTGCTTGGACGTTCCGACTCGATGGAATTCTACATACATGATGTTGGATGTGGCACAGAAGTACCAAAAAGCATTCGAGCGGATAGAGGTCGAGGATGGGGGCCTGAGGTATGCTTTGTTGGAGCCAGCAGGACAGGGGCTCGGTGCGCCGGACGCACATGATTGGACCAGTGTTAGTTATTTTGTTGAATTTTTAAGAACTTTTTATGAGATAACCATGCGGCTATCTGGATCCAAATATACGACTGCGAACTCATTTTTCAGCGAGCTCTCGAGCTTCACTTCCAGTTGGAAAATAGTTGTACTGACTCTGCTGGATTGTTATCTGCTATGGTTACGAGAATGAAGATGAAATATGATAAATATTGGGGGAATATTGAGAAGATAAATAGATTGCTATTTGTGGCTGTGATCCTTGACCCCCGAGTTAAGTTGGCTGTTCTAGAATTTTGGGTAAATTCTGTCCTCGGGACAGTGAAGGCTGCAGAGTTTATTAGATTGCTAAGAAGTGATGTTGATGACTTATATAATCACTATAGTACTAGGGCTCAGCCTTCATCCGCAGCTGGTAGCTCCTCACATTCGAGACCGACAGGATCGACAGTTTCCTTAGGTGATACTGACTCATCTGTAGGGGTTAGAGGCCATCGTATTATACGGCAGTATCATCAACTCATGTCAACAAGGAATATTATGCATTGTACATCTGAGGTTGAACGATATTTTATGGAGACTGTCGAGGCACCTAGTGATGTATTTCAGTTATTAACTTGGTGGAAAGTTAATTCCACCAAGTATCCAGTCATTTCTCGTGTGGCTCGAGATATGCTAGCCATTCCTGTCACTACGATTGCCTCAGAGTCGGCATTTAGCACTGGAGGTCGCGTGTTGGATGCTTATCGGAGTTCATTGTCACCGTCAACCGTGGAGGCCCTCGTTTGCACACAGAATTGGATAAGTAAAACGCCCATTGGACTAGATACCGTTGGCGTTGATGCCGAGAGCTATAGGCTTGAATCGGGTAAGTTTATATGCTTTTAAATGATGATTTAATTATTTTTAATGTTTCTAACTTCTACTTTTTATGATTTTATAGATCTAATTGTGAACCCTAACATAATTACCGATGATTGAGAGTCTGGAATGGACGCCACTTAAGAGTTGGGATGGAGTTGAGAGAACCCCCTTTCTTGGTAAGAATCAAATTATTCTTTTACCGTGTTCAATTTTTTATTATCAATTTTTTTTCATCTATTGATTGCAACTTTCTATCTTCATTTCAGGCATGACCAATGGAACAAAAAGCATTTGAGTGAAATCTGTGTTTAATTTTTATGTAGTTATATTTCAAGGCTGAGTCATATTGTTATTACGTTATAAATTGGACTGTTATAACTTATGGCTACATCATACATGTTATTTACTTTTTAAACTATTTATATAGTTATATTTATGTAGTTATATCCCGAGCAAAGACGTGGAATAAGTACTCTTTATTCTATAATTTCTATTAGTACTTATACATCCTCTCTCAAACGTTTATAATTTATTATCCAACTGAAATTAATCGAATTATATAAATTCGTACCATCATTCTTCTCTATAAAATTTTAAATTTGTGTAATTTTTGACTCATGAGTCATGAGCACTTTTAATGCTAAATTAGTAAATTTCAGGCGGACATCAAACAAATTAAAGATATAATCAAAATTCAGTAACAAAATCAAAAGGAATATTTAAATTATTGAAAACTCTTGAATAAACCAAATATTTGTAGATGGTTCACTTTTAAAAAAATATATATGTTGCTCACTATCTGAAATGAAATTGAACAACAAAATTTAAATAATAAAAAAAAAGAACAGAAAACAACAACTAGAAATTTATTTCTGAATGGAGTTCGGAAATTTAATTCAGAGTTGGAGCTCCGACATCCGTTCGAAACTCCCTCCGACCACCGTTCGGAGGTCGGAGCTCCGAACTCCGATCGGAATCGGACTCCGACTCAGTTCAGAGTCGGAGTCGGAGGGGCAATTCGGCTCCGACCTTTGTTGGAGTCGGAGGTCGGAAACGAAAACTCCGACGGAGCCCACCCCTAATGTTAGCAGGTCAAAGTTCATGGCTCGGTTCCTGTGCTTTATACTTCGTGGATTGGCACTTATAGGTTGGCAGAGCCCGGGGGCCCTACTCCCTCACCAACGCATCTCATATCCTCTTTGCACGAAACTCAGCAAGTCATTTAGACAACGTTGAGAATAGCTGTTAGCAGGTCAAAGCTCATAGCTCAGTTCATGTGCTTTATACTTCGTGGATTGGCACTTATAGGTTGACAGAGCCCGAGGGCCCTGCTCCCTTACCAATGCATCTCGTATCATCTTTGCACTAAGCTCAGCAAGTCATTTAGATTGCTTTAAGAATAGTTGTTAGCATGTCAAAGCTCATGGCTCGGTTCCTGTGCTTTATACTTCGTGGATTGGCACTTATAGGTTGGCAGAGCCCGGGGGCCCTGATCCCTCACCCATGCATCTCGTATCATCTTTGCACAAAGCTTGGCAAGTCATTTAGACTGCGTTAAGAATAATTGTTATCAGGTCAAAGCTCATTGCTCGGTTCTTGTGATTTATACTTCGTGGATTGGCACTTATAGGTTGGTAGAGCCCAGGGGCCCTGCTCCCTCACCACTGCATCTCGTATCATCTTTGCACAAAACTCAACAAGTCATAGACTACGTTAAGAATAGTTGTTAGCAGGTCAAAGCTCATGGCTCGGTTCCTATGCTTTATACTTCGTGAATTGGCACTTATAGGTTGGCAGAGCCCGAGGGCCCTGCTCCCTCACTAATGCATCTCATATCATCTTTGCACGAAGCTCGGCAAGTCATTTAGACTGCACTGAAAATAACTGTTAGCAGGTCAGAGCTCACGCCTCAGTTCTTGTGCTTTCTACTTCATGGATTGGCACTTATAGGTTGGCAGAGCACGAGGGCCCTGCTCCCTCACCAATGCGTCTTGTATCATCTTTGCATGAAGCTCAACAAGTCATTTAGACTGCGTTGAGAATAGCTGTTAGTAGGTCAGAGCTCAAGGCTCAGTTCCTGTGTTTTATACTTCGTGGATTGGCACTTATAGATTGGCAGAGCCCGAGGACCCTGCTCCCTCACCAATGCGTCTCGTATCATCTTTGCACAAAGCTCAGCAAGTCATTTAGACTTCATTGAGAATAGCTGTTAGCAGGTCAGAGCTCATGGCTCGGTTCCTGTGGTTTATACTTCGTGGCCGATTCAAGGATCGAGCTCATCTGATTTACGCTGCTTACAGGAGACACAATAATGCACATTCAAAATCAGTCCATAAAATTTCAACTAATCACAATCTTACATTGTTCGAGCCTAGCTTGAATTTTTCATACAAAATACTTCCTTATGTGCTCAACATTCTATGGGTGCGGCAACTCGTGTCCTTTGTGGTTCTTAAGTCAATATGAACCAGGTCTTCCAGTTGTTACCAGATACGGTCCTTCCCACTTAGGACCTAGTTTACCTTCATCCTGAGTAGTAACTCCTATTTGTTTCAAAACCATGTCCCCCACTTTGAAATTAAAGGGGCCGGACTCGTTTATTAAAATATTGTTCAACTCTCTGCTTGTTGGCTGCCACTTGGCTTATGGCTCCCTCCCTCCTATCTTCCAAGAAGTCCAAGTTCTCTCTCAATCGTTCGTTGTTACGATCTAGGTCGTAATGTTGCACTTGATATGTGGGTACTGCCACTTCAGCCGGTATCAAGGCTTCAGTTCCGTAGACGAGGGAGAATAGAGTTTCTCCCATTGGGGTTCTTACTGACATTCGGTATGCCCACAACGCACTTGGAAGTTCTTCAGCCCATTCCCCCTTCTGGCCTCCCAGCTTCTTCTTCAGAATGTTGAGTAATGTTTTGTTGGTCGCTTCTACTTGCCCGTTGGCTTGGGGATGTCCGGGCGAAGAGTACTTAGTTTTGATTTTGAGCTCCGAGCACCGCTCGCGATAATGGGAACAATCGAACTGTCCCCCATTGTCCGAGATGAAGCTTTGAGAGATTCCAAAGCAGCAGATAATAGATTTCCATAGGAAACTTGTAATCGCCTGAGCCGTAATCATTGTTAGAGCTTCAGCTTCCACCCATTTCGTGAAGTAGTATACTGCTACCATGACAAACTTTACTCCTCCTTTGCCCATAGGGAGAGGGCCAATGAGATCCAATCCCCATTGTGCGAAGGATCATGGGGTGATGACAGAAGTGAGTTTTTCAGGAGGGGGGGGCAATGAGTAATAGGAGCGATTTCCTAACGAGCAAGCAATGAAACTCGCTCCGAACAATGAATGTGGCGAGATCAACATGAAGAGCACCAAGACTAACACTCAAGCAACTAATGAGCACATAGGTCGTTTGTACTCTAAAGCTCGTCCATTGCTACCCTCCAACAGTCGAAACGAAAAACAAAAATAAAAGAACAAAGGTCACTGTTGATGTTGTGTTTCATGGACCTGGGCAACTTCACGTCGTAGGTATTCGAGCGATCACCTGCACAGTAACTATAGGGGGGACCTCGGGGTCTGTTGATCCTCCAATGCTTAAGTCAGTAATGGAGAAGGAGATGATAAACAGAAATGAAGATGAGAGTATAAGGTGATAGGGATTGATTGACTGATTACCTTGTTCGCTACTAGTTGTGTCCTATTTATAGTTACTGACTAGGTCCCCACCATAATGGGGTATTGCATAGCAGGGGATAATATGCTTGTGCTATTTGTTCACCAAGTTGGGTCGTTACCTTGCCGAGCTGCGAAGGGCTCAGGCTTGCTGTTCATTGCTCGGTCCTTGGGACGCATTGAATGCGACATGCTTGCTTTCTGTAATGGGCCACATTGAATGCGGCATGCTTTTTGTTCTGGGCCACATTGAATGCGGCATGCTTTCTGTCTCGGGTCCCTTCCATCTTACTGACACTCTTGTCTGGTTCTTGTATGCTATATTCCTTCCTTCTCAAGCCTTGCCTACGTCTTCTATCTCGTCGACAGACCCGACCCAGATCTCCTGCTCGAGCCTGATCTAGGTATTACTTATTTGACCCAGACCATGTGATATGGTTGGGCCTAGCCTTTGGCCCAATCCAACCCAGTCCATATATATGGGATGTGACTTGGGCCCATTCTTCAGTCCAATATAAGGGATTTTCTCCATTCATAGTCACCCTCGAGATAACAAAGGGCAACTTACTCGAGTCTGCAAACACTCCCAATCTGAGCACCTTATATCGATCATCTTATTCCGAGCACGTTCATTACCGAATTATCCCGCCCTAGTAAAAGATCTCCTGATCAAATCCTCTGGTTGCTGGCCAAATTATTCTGAACATCTTCAAACTCTTCTTGCTAAGTAATCATGAGATACAAACTCACTCTAATCGGTATTTCAAGCATGGGCTTTTTTTGTAGCTTAGTAATTGGGACTTATATTTCTGTCCAACTGTTTGAAGATAGTAATCATTGAAACAAAGAGATCTTATAGATTGTGCTAACTGTTGAAGTAGATGTTTGCATGGTCGGACCGATAAAAAAAATCCTCTTGCAAAATAGTCCAACTGTTTGAAGAGAGTAATCATTGAAACAAAGAGATCTTATAGATTGTGCCAACTGTTGAAGTAGATGTTTGCATGGTTGGACCAATAAAAAAATCCTCTTGCAAAATAGGAAAATCGTCACCACTCTTTACCAAGTCCTGAAGTGTAGAGAAGAACGCATAGAAGAAGTGATGAGGAATGTAAAATATACCGTGCTGATTTATTGATTTTCTTCAAGGATTTGCCAATCTCCTTCATGAATTAGGAGCAAATTGTTGGCATTCAAAATGACTTTGTTACAATGAAAGGAAAAGGAAGAGGAAAAGAGAGAGATTGCCATAACTAAGCTTCGAGAAAGGTGGAAATGGCGATGCTTGAATTGGGATACCAACGCAACGGCATGATGATAGTTGGGAAAGAGAAAGAAGAAAAGACAATTAATTTATTTCATTTTCTTGTTCACAGTTTAGCGGATTAAATTTTTATTTCTATTATTAGAAGTGTAACCGATTAGGTTTGGTCCTCTTTTGAATAAATTTTAGGACCGAACTATTATATACTAATTTTAAAAATTTAAGAACCGACATGGATCGATTCATCACCGAAATTAAAACTTTCAATTTTTTCAATTTCGATCCGATTTACCGTTTATACGTATGACACGATATAAGTTTAATATTATAATTTTTTTCAATACTAAATTTAATTGTTAGAATTTAATATTTATTATTAACAATTACTAATTTATTAATGTTCAATTATACTAGTACACTATAAGTAGTGTCTAACTTATTTAATAAACTTGAATAACAAGACTAAAATAGTATAATTAGTATCTAATTATAGTAGTATAAATAGTATCTAAAGAGTACCTTACATAAGATGTTATATTAATTTTACGTTATTAGATTAATACACTTAAATGATAAGATTAGAATTTCATATTAATTCTAATATAATATATATAATATACAGTTAAATTTATTTTATTTAACAATTTAACATATAATATATATAATATAAAAAATTGAAAATATACATATCATTAGGGCGGCAACTTGACCACTATTTCTCGGGTCTGGGCCCGACCCGACCCGACCAAGCTACAAAAACGCGCGAACCCGGTCCTACCCAACCCGTACTGTTCGGGTCGGTTGAACAGTACGGGTTGTGTTTGTCTTTTTTTTTTCTTTTTTTATTTTATTATTTTATATAACTCTCAGAATTACACACATCAGAAAAATGCCTATTTCCTCTATTTCCTAATGCCAGACTCTGGAACCTTTGACTGATGGATCCTTCTTCAGGTTTCTCAACCCAGAGGAAACAACATATATCAACATGAGAAATAAATGAAAGAAAATGGGTGTGCGATAAAGGGGAATAAAGAAAAGAAATTATCAAATAATAACAAAATCTAATAAAAAAATGTACAAAAGCTATCTATTACAAAATTTATCTAAATTACAAAATATGAACATCAACTGATAAAGGATTAAGGAGCATCTAACGATCAAATTTCTCAGCTTCTCAGTTAGAGATACATAGAGTTATTTCTACAAATCTGTTCATAACATCATGATAAAACCCACAAGTAGCACAAGTGAAATTCATAAAAAATCCAGTGTTCATAAAAGTACATTTGGCAAAAACAAATATCAGTAAAGAACTACAAATCAGAATCAAATAATAATCTTCTGCCTTTTCACCTCTTCTTCTCCCTCTTTTTACTGCTTGATTTTATCTGTTCTCTCCAAAAGGACTCACTTATTGCGGAATATCTATTGGTAGATGCCTGTGCATGCTTTCAATCTATGCTTTTATGGAAAAGGGAGAAGAAAGTGTGTGATAGAGATGGAAAAGGAATGAGCTGAAAAGAACACCGGCATTTCTAAACGCAAGCCTTGAACAGAGTTTTTAATATAAATCCCTTATATTTATGGTTGGTTTTTGGTTGTTGTCTGTGATTTTTCCTGGATAATAAGACATTAAACTCTTTTGGGTCTCTTGGCTTTAGCTTTCCCGTACCAACTCTCTCTGGGTTGTTGCAGAAAGATCCTTCCATACCCAGCAGAATGATGCCACACCAGGCTTGAAGAAAACAATTTCATTTTAACAAAGTTTTTTCCCCTCAAAATTTTCAACTTTTTCCTCAACACATTGGTTTTTTGGTTTCTTTTTCCTCAATTTATTTATTTTTCCTGGGTTTTTTAACTATTTATTTCTTCACTTGAGGGAAAGAGAGATGGGGCAAGCAAGGGCCTTATTTCCAGAATTTATGCACAATTACTATTACCAAAAGAAAAACAAATAGATTAATTCAATCTCTCATTTCCATTCTTAATGTTTTCCATCGTACCAAATGGATCAGTTAAAATCCTCAAGGCTTCCCACATCAAATGTTCTTCCCAGGAACCCCCAAGGAATGACAGAAGAAAAAAAACTCATTAACTTATTTCCAGAAGAAAAAACTCGCTAACTTATTTCCTTACTAAACAACAATAAGACAGACGGTACATACCAAATAAAAATCACTAGTAGAAAAAGACTCTTGCTGATGAAAATCATATAACTCAAACATCAGTTTTTCCCAAATCCTCTGCCTGAAGAGCCCAAATCCTGGCCTACCATGAAGCTGCACTGCTTCTCAATCCCAGCAACTCAGAGCATAAGGGAGAGGTAATTCTTCCAGACCCATTTCATTTTTTTTCGTAATTTTTTATTGTGTAAAGGTAGATTATTTTCACCCATTTTTGTGCATGCAATCACCCCAAAGAAAAATAACAACTCTCCCAAATGGCAAATATAGTCAAGAAATATAGCAAAAATCAATGCAATGCACATAGACTTACGAACTTAGAGAGAGAGAGAGAGAGATTACCGGTGGCAAGGTGTTTGTGGTGCGTGGCATGAAGACTAACAGACTGAAATAAAATGGAGAGAAGTTGAAGGGGGCGACAGTGGGTAGGGTTTCGCTGTGAGAAGTGATTCATTCAATTTCATGATTTTGACGGTTTCTACATCTCTAAACCCGTTATTAAACTTTCACCTGATAAACCCGTCTTTATTCAAGTTGGACAGATCCGGTGCTTCGGACGGTGCAGGCCAAAGCCATTTATGCACAGCCATACATATCATACGTTTAAATCAATTTTTAAAATATAAAACCGGTTCCACACCAGTTTAGAAATGATTTCGATCCCTAAAAACCGGTACACAAACCAATTATAATCAGATTTTCTAATTGAAGAAGTCTATAAAAACCGATACCAGTTTGGTCCAATCCAGTTCAACCGATTTTCTAATTTTTTGTTTTTACATCCCTATCTATTACAGCCTTTTTGAAAGAAGCTTCAAAACTGAATTTAATACAATATGCATCCTATTATTATATTAAAAATTCAAAAATAAATAAAATTTCACCTTAAGCCGCAATATTCAGCCGCCCCTGATTTTGGAGCCACCCAGAATGGCGTATTCTCCAAGGCTCAGCAATTACAAAGCGTTAAGTATTACAGGCTCGGTGAAATCAGTCATCAAATAGCACAGGAATTTATACCGAAACGAACTTGATACAAGAGTTAAGCTGTGATGCACGTGCTTAATGCATGAAATCCCAAATCCAAACCATTCATTATCAATTATCTAATAAAACTATCACAATAGTGGATAGTGCCGCTGAAAATATGGAACAAATAAACTAACAGATTCTGGTCCAGAAAACACATCCCATGCTCCTCTCAAAACTTTGAAAACGAAAGATAAAATAGTAAAGGACACTGGTCTAAATAACATCAACCTAACTCAACTTGGGCCATCTTCCCAAGAATCTCCCAGCTTAACCTGTGATATTCTGAGACTTGTTAAGAATCACACCTTCATATTTGACCTGGAACCATTTCATGGCATCCTCTTTTGTGACCCTGTGCTGGATCCCAACACGAGATTTGCATCGGCGACGACGGCCAACACGGTAACCGGGGCGCTCCAGAACAACAAAGAAGTCCATACCGTAGATTCCAGTTGAAGGATCATACCTGAGACACAGGGATAATGACAATAATAAACAATAAAAAAAATGGAATTATATGCCTACAATCCAAATCACAGTATCCTTATTGCACAATTGCAAGGACCTTCAAGTAAGCAAATGTGCAGGTCGGCTAAACAAGGATACGACAATGGGACTGCAACAACCATAAATTGTATGTAGAACAGCATACACGATCAAGACATTTTTTAAAAAGTAACCAAGGATTTTATTAATAACCACAAAGGGTGTAACCTAAGTACACACAAAGTATTCAATAGAAACACAAAGTATTCAAATGGGTGGTTATTTAACCATCCCATCCCATTCCATACACAATTTGTGAGTCCCATGTCATCCTATTTGAAACAATGGACATCCTGAAATGGTCAAAGATGATGTTGTGATGCCATATTCTCCCAAGGAAAAAAAATGAACCAGGCAATCTCGTATATTTGCCATGTCACCTTTGCTATTTTACAGAATCAAATTGGTCAATTTTATTGTGCAACTAACTCATGCTATTAGTGTTGGATAACCCAAACAGATAATTCAACCTCATGATAAACATGATCAAATATAGCTAGACACCAACTTCGGCATCATCAATTAAATTACAAATTACGACGATGCTGGAGCACAATGATGCATCAAAAACACTCCAACGAATTAGAAAATACATGCATGAGCTTCTCTAAGGGCTTGTTTGGATACTGGGGGCATGTTTAGAAAGAAAGATGAGATGAGAATTCTATAAACAGTAATGAAATTGTTTGGATTAAGATGTTTTATTGGGCTTTAGAAAATAAGAGAGAAAAAGTTGAATAAAAACATTATAAAATTAAAAAATTGTTTGATTTTAATTTTTTAATATTACTTTTGTTTTAAAATTTGAAAAAGTAGTATTATTTTTTTAGCTTTGTTTGGAAGTTGGGAAAAATCGTAATGATTATGTAATGATTAGATGAAAAAGTAGAAGATTTGAAATTGAAGAATGCTTTGAGTGATGTTTGGGAAGGAAATATCTGAGAATGACTGAATACTTGGTTACCCAAACTAGCCCTAAAAGGGTTCCTTATAGACTTCTTCAAGATCACAGCCTCAAAAGGAAAAGAGCACGCACTACGTTAAATAAATTTTTCTACATAGTTTTGTCAATCATGCATTGGTGTTGCTCTTGTATATGTTCCCGTGTACTTGGGCTATGCCAATTTCTCATCACAAAGTTCCTGTTTACTGATAAAAAAAAAAAAATTCTAGATAGTTTTGTTTCTTTGATGGACAGATGGTTTATTTCTTTTAGTTTTTGATAAATATAAATAGTTATATATATATAGAGAGAGAGAGAGAGAGCTTGTGCTGTGCAACTGCAAATTCAAGTTTGGCAATTTCCAAATTACACAAATTTACCACAGGGTGATTCACCAACAAACAAATGAAAGCCCAACCTATTAAAGTAAGAGGCATACAACTCATGTTTCAGGACAAATAAACTTACTTGATTCCCAGGTCAATGTGCTCCTGAATACCAAAGCCAAAACACCCAGTATCACTGAAGTTTCTCCTCAGCAGCTCATATTCCTTCACCTTCAAACCACTCTCCAAAAGCTGCATCGCCTTGTCACCCCTAACAGTGACATAGCATGCAATCTTTTCATTACGTCTAATACCGAAGGACCGCACAGTGTACCTTGCTGTCAATTTGGGGCAGAGAATAAAAATAAACCTCAGTACAGAATTAATCAAAGATACCAAACACATAAGCACATGGGATGAGTCTAGTAAAGAAGAAAAAACATAAGCCATCCCTTCATGACCCTTCTTTCACTTGTAACATTTTTAAGGTTCGTAATTTCTCCTGTTTACAAAATGAGAAGTTCTTTAATGACAAGGAACTTCACCAAGCCATGAACCTATGAACAGCTCAACTTTGTATGCCCAAAGCAAATATGTTCAAATTTAAACCAAAAAGGCACAGACACACACTAGTTGAATCAATATATAATATTCAAAATCTGGAATTACATTAGCTGCAAGAAAACAAGCCTAGAATCCACCTACTTGATGTTAACAATGTCAAACAGTAGATATTCTTTTCATACATTTTACGTCAGAGCCTTACCAAAATTGGGAAAACATCAAACAATAGCTACTGAGGAAAAAAAAACTCAAAAATCAGAACTTCGTCATTTACTTTTTAGATCTTCAAAAATCAGAAAACCAAATAAGCTAGCCCAACGTTAGTCTCATTAGGCTCCATTTACCCAATCTGTAATTTAACTCTCTTGGATCCTAAACAAAAATTCTAATAAAAAGGTGCAAACCTTTTTTTCCTTTTGCAGCCTTCCCTCAGCGGCTACACAAATCACAACCGCCGTTGATTTCAAAGGAATCCATAAGAACAAGAATATTGAACTTTACAAGTTAAAGAAGCCCAACAAAAGTAACGATACCCAAATATAAATTTTATCGAACTCGGAACACCTACGCCAGAGAACCTCATGCTACTCCTAAATAACCAAAGATCTAATATTTAAAGATCTAATATTTCCCATCAAACAAGCAACAATGAAAATGTCCAAAAACCTTACCCTTGGAGAACACTGGATTTTGACCGCTGAGCTGCTCCAACACCTGCATATGAAACAAGCATGAGATCCTAAATAAAAACAGCGACTATATAAATTTTCGTTTGAGAAAAAGGTGGGTATCAAGGGACTTTCATGGACAGAGGGTAAGGACAGAAATGAATGTATGCAGGGAAAAATGAATGAAAGAATACCTTCGCGGCCCTGGTTAGACGATCACCGCTCTCACCGACGGAGATGTTGAGGACGAGCTTCTGGACCTTGATCTCCCTCATGGGATTACTCAGTTTCCTCTCGGAAGCCTGCTTTTCGTTAACAAATACACAAACAGAATTAGAGAAGAGTTCAACATTGGCGGAGAGATACAGTGGAAATAAGTGAGATAAGGCGAGAGGGACACCATTAGAGTAGTTGGGGATAGAGAGTCTGCAGCAGCCGAAATTGAGAGAGAGGAGGGAAGCTTGATACGGATGGCTAGGGTTTTTGCCTGAGCATTTTATATATAGGTTTCATTGACGACAATGCCCTCAGTACTGAAATTTCTCATGTGCATATGTGCCCGTCGAATGGTCGATTATAGATACAGTTATCGGTAGATTTTAGAAAAATAAATTTATATATATTATATATTAGATTTATTTTATAATAAAAATAATTTATAATTTAAAATTAGTTAAAACTTAAGAGAAAAATTGAGAAGAAAGAGAGAGCCACTGGACTGGAATGAGCTGGGCCGTGTCCGATTGAATTGGGCTGCTTTTCATATCGGATCCAAACATGAAATAGATATTTGGGAGCTTGTTTCAAACATGTTCAATGTAGTATTTATATAAGAAAAATGATATAGAATTGCAATCGTGTTGAATTGTAATCAAAGCGGGGAAGGAAGAACTCACTGGCAACTTGAGGAAGGTTAGGTGGGGCTTGCTCCTGGCTGGGAATATTCTCACGAAGGAGAAGCACTGAAGCAGGTATATATACCGTTGGTTTAAAAGGTTTTAACATGAAGTGGGCTCATGTAGAATTGTAATCCTAGTGAACTTTGATGATGAAGATCTGCATGACTTGGAGTTCATAGACAATCGGGGCTTGGTTCTCATGGATTTGGGTTGATTCCTTCTATAAAATATTAAATAGGTTTAAATCTAATTATTGAGCTCAATATATTTTCATAATCGGCCATAATAATTTATGGGTCCATAATCAATTTAAAATTATCCAATAAATCTCAATTGGACTTCTAAAATGCCAACCCATTAATATCATCCGCTAAATTTTGACGGGCCTTAAAATAAATTTTTGGGT
This sequence comes from Juglans regia, assembly GCF_001411555.2. Taxonomy (NCBI): domain Eukaryota; kingdom Viridiplantae; phylum Streptophyta; class Magnoliopsida; order Fagales; family Juglandaceae; genus Juglans; species Juglans regia. The sequence goes on along the minus strand of NC_049901.1, from coordinate 29,891,419 downwards.
GTCTATGAGCCTAATTGAAATTCCTAGATAAGCTCAATAAATTAATAACTCATGAGCTTATTTAATATGACCCATGAAACTTAATTTAAGCTCAATAAAATTATCTACAAATTGATGTTAGAAATATTAAACTGGGTCGCTACAAGTTTGTAGATAGGTATGATAATGCACTTAAAGGCAAGATTGAGAACAAGAGTGCAACTAATTTTAGTTTTTTCTGCACAGAATTTTCCGCACACAAATTCAGTGCATAACTTTTTATCGCATCGAGAGGCAGTTTCAAGAAACTTATACAAATGCTAAATTTAAATAATTTCAAGAAGAGTTTAGAGGTTTGATATATTGTTGCGCATTGATGGTTAGCTATGAAGGCTCATTTTTTACATATAAATACAATCAAAGTTATGGATGGATTTTTCAAAAGTGCAAACTATGTTGTCCACTTTAATAATGAAGAGTGTGAAGCAAGTTACACATATCAGTTGTTTGATTTTAACGGCATGATGTGTAAGCATGCCATCCATATGTTGAAATTTCATAACAAGGATGAGTTGCCTTTAAATTACATCTTTGATAGGTAGATGACGGACTTGAAACGAGATTACACTCTTGCTCGAAGAAGCCACAATGATCTTAGTTGTAGTCTAATGCATACCAAATGAATAAATTGAATAAAACTTTTTATGAGATTTCTTCAATTGCAGCAAATAGTGATGAGGATTGCATGAAATTAACGACTCAATTAGGTAATCTGAAATTGAAATGTATTAAGATGCTGCCAATGTGTGATAATCATTCTATCGAGTCATTAGGGGTGACAGAACACCTAATTGTGGGAGTCTTCCCTTGTTAGGTACAACTGTATTACCAACTTCTTGACAAGGAAAACTCTTGTTATACTCCTACAGTTCAAAATGTAGACGTTGATATCTGTACTATAGTAAATTAACACTTATGCTTCACTTTAACTTTCTCAAAATAATACAATCAACAGTATAACAATATAATGCAATTTTGGGGTTGTAGACCCATTCTTTAGCCACATTTTGTAAGAAGCAGTTATTTTTTAATAAGATATTTGAAAGAAGCTGTTATTTTGCTAGTGGGAAGTCCATTTTGTAAGATACAAAGTATATTAAAGTTTATTGACTAACAACCCACTTAAAAACAACTTAGGATTTGACAATAGTAACATGTGACAGTCAAGTGGAAGTAATGATCCTTAAGGGAAGATAACTTTTGGATCATGAATTGGCAAAATAACTTCCACAATTTGTTTAGTTAGTATTTTTTTTTAGGATTCTAGAGTAATGCAAACTTCTGAGGAAATAAGTGTCAAAAGGCCAATAGTAAGATTATAAGTAACATGAAAGAAAATTGCTACCTTAATGGGCTTGGGAATTGGTCCATAGCAAGGCAAGGGAATTAAATGGATTTGAAGAAGACCTAATGGCTGTTTATAATAAGTGTCCGAGCTTAATAAGATAGAGGGCTAATGATAGGCTCAAGACTATGGGCCCAACTTAGTAAGTCCCAAGACTAAAGACAACTTAGTGAGTTACCAAGGCCCAAGGAAAGGCTCAATAAGGTCTGAATATGAGGCCCAAGGAAAGGCCCATTTCAAGGTCCACATAAAGGTTTAAATCCTTATAGATAGGTGGCCCAATAAGATTTTAACACTTGGAGACAAAGCTTAGAATTCTCATTTCACTTTTGCAAATAAGGCTAACTATCATTAAGCCATTGGTTTTCTCTCTCTTGAAACCCTCTCACACGCCCTAGGGTTTGTTTTCCAACCATTGTCTGTAATGCCTTAATAAAAGACCCAAACCACATGGCTTATATTCTAAAAGGACTAGTTAATGATACAATTTTTATATATGTAATTTAAAAATATTCAATCATGTCTCATACTAATTGTCTCTATTTTAGATTGATTTAAATTAAATAATCATATGTATATTACATTTTCAACATTGTAAATTGATCATGACCTATTTATTGTTAAATTGGACTCTTTTTATATGCATGCATTATTTTATATATATCTAACATACATTTTATTATCCATTTTTAATGTATTTATATATTGACCAATTATTATTATTTCTTAATTTTGAATAATTGTGATAGTGATTATGTATAGTGTATATCTAAATGACTAAATATATATCTATAAAATCCAGTGTAAAGGTTTGTGTATTGTGCGGGTTATAGGCTTTTAAATATAATGAATGGGGTATGTTATACATAAATCTTTATAAATAATACAGCTCTATGTATCACTAGACGCAATGCTTTATTTTATTTTTTCTGCTGACCAAGTAGTGCGCCCCGGGGCTATCAAATTGGGGCTTGTACATTCAGTCACATGACCCGATTGTTGTCTATTTGTGTGAAGTGAAGACTAAAGACCCTCCCTCACAACGTCGACCCCCGACAAAACTGCAGCACTTACTGGCGATTTTAGCATCAACACTTACCTCACCTCACCGAAATCCACCGACGGAACTGCATCTCACAGAAAGAAAGAACTACACCCCCACCGATATAGTTGGTTTGTTTACCTTAGCTTGGAATTACACTTCCTAGAAACTGAGACAATTGAATAATTTCTTGCCATTCTACAGAGAATTTGTCTGCATAAGTTTTTCGTCTATGAGTATTATTTATTTTTTACTTTTGAAATGGCAGCCCTGATATCCTTCATTTTTTATATCAGTGCACATAGAGTACAAAGGTTTGCCCTTTAAAGAGAAAAATAGGCTAGCCATTGAATCAATTTTTTCTTTTTCTTTTTTGAAATGACAGCCCTGATATACTTGAAGAGAAGTGTTAAGTTTATTCTCCATTTGCTAGAATATTTTGTGCAAATTGTTGTTGAGCTTACCTTATGTGCAAATTGGTTGAGCTTATCCATTTACTATTACTAAGTTGATGTGTATTGGGTGGATAATGGTATCTTTTTATGGGGATTTGGGATGGATAGTGCTCTATGTTTTTGCTTGAATTTGGGGCTTAGTTCCAGCTTGTAATTAATTGAAAAGATAAATTCCACCACAATAGTATCTTAGAAAATGATATGCTAATTTAATTATTGGATTCATTTTGTAGGTTTTTCAAGGCTGAGTCGATATGGCTTCCAACATCAAGTTATCAGATAATGATTATGATGAAGTAGTGGTTGATGATGGGCCCGAAGTTGATGATAGTGTCGAAGAATCCAAGGTTGATGATGGTGTCAAAGACCCCAAAGTTGGAATCACATTTTCTAGTGATGAAGAAGTCCGGCCTTACTATATGAAGTATGCTAACCATAAGGGGTTTGGGGTGCATAGAAGGAATTCTAGACAAAATGACGATGGGAAGGTTAGATGGTTTACATTGGAATGTGCATGGTAAGGCACAACAAAGAGTCAGGTTTCAAATGTCCTCAAGCCAAGACAAACAAAGAGGGTAAGGTGTAAATCAAGAGTTAATGTAGTTTTGAATGAGGGTGGCGGATACACCTTATCTAGTATAATATTGGATTACACACATGCATGTAGTCCAAGGAAAGCAAAACACTTTAGATGTTTTAAGAAGGTAGATGCTCGTGCGGCTAATAGGCTTGAAATAAATGATGAGGCAGGAATACGTACATCAAAGACTTTCAAGAGTGTAGTTGTTGAAGCGGGGGGTATGAGAATGTGTCATTTGGGGAAAATGAGTCTCGAAACTATATTAACAAAGCACAACAACTTCGCATTAGAGTTGGAGGTGTTGAAGCTCTAATGAATAACTTCTAGGATATGTAGAAAAAAAATCAGTCTTTTAATATGCAATCGATGTGGGCAGGTTAAAGAATGTATTTTGGGCAAACGCTCAAAGTAGAGCTACGTATCAATCATTTGGGGATGTGATCACATTTAACACAGCGTAGCTTACCAATACTTATAAAATGCCTTTTGTGCCATTTGTGGGTGTGAATCATCATGATCAATCCATCCTATTCAGGTGTGGATTGATATCCAATGAGGACACACATACTTTTGAGTAGTTGTTTGAGTCATGGTTGAAGTATATGAATGACCAACCACAAAATGCAATCATTACAAACTAAGATAAGGCAATGCAACTTGCAATTGTGATGGTGTTTCAATCATCTAAACATCGCTTTTGTTTGTGGCATATCATGAAGAAGCTTCCTGAGAAGTTTGAGTCACATTCTCGATATGACAAGATCAATAGTACTCTACACAAATGTGTGTCTGACTTGTTATGTGAGAAAGAGTTTGAAGAACGATGGTGCGAATTGCTTGACACCTATGATCTTCGCGATAATGCTTGGTTGGGATCGCTATATGTTGATAGGCAGTTTAGGGTGGTGTACATTAAAAACACATTTTGGGCTGGAATGTCAACTACACAACGTAATGAAAGTTTGAATGCTTTTTTCGATGACTACATTCACTCTAGGACCACATTGAAACAATTTGTTGATCAGTAGGACTTAGCCCTTAAGAGGAAGGTGGAGAATGAAGCAATTGTTAACATCAATTCATTTAACATTGAGATTCCTTGCATCCCCCGCTATCCTATTGAGAAGCAATTTAAAAAAACATACGCAATTGCAAAGTTTAAGGAAGTCCAAGACAAATTTTGAGGGTTTTTATATTTGATTACCTCGTATTTATGAGGTGATGGTGCAAAATATACGTACATAGTTGTGGATGAGATTGAAGTGAGTGATGGATTCATTAAACGTGTAAACTACATTGTGAGCATCTATGAAAAAGATCCCTTAGATATTACATGCAGTCGCAAGTTGTTAGAGTTTAGGAGAATATTATGCAGACATGCTCTTCGTATTCTGGCGCAGTTAGGCAAGAGTAAAGTGCCATCAAAATATATTTTAGATCAGTGGAGGAAGGATATAAAGAGAAAATATACCTATGTAAAAAGAAGTTATGAGGCGACGAGCAACCCCGAGGGACAAAGGTATGATCGAGTCCAAAATTGCTTCTATCAATTGTGTTCAAATGTCGCTAAAATCGAGAGAAACTGTGTGAAATTGATCGGTCAGCTAGAATAGTTGAAACTTGAGTACTCGAAAGATGATTCAAGAGAAGGTACTTCCACAACTGGTCCAGACACTCCGATGGATGGCACAATAGGCAAAGTTCTTAGTCTGTTGGTAGTTCGGAGTAAAGGGAAACCAACAACTAAGAGAAGAACGCATTTTGTTAAGAAGTTCGCAAGAAACCGAGAGCGAGAAGGAGATTGCCCACAACTGAGGTAAGATATTGCACCACTTGTGTTAAGTTTAAAAATCATTTCCTTTGACAAACTCTAATAATTTAACATATTAACCTTGATATTTGTTGATATGCATAGCGTACTCACTTATCAAGAGAAGATAGACCAAATTACAATGTGAGCGGCATAAAACATGAGGCTTCATAAACCCAGGTACACTTAAAAAGTCAATTGTTCCATTGTTTATTCCTATTATTTTCTTTTGTTTATCTATTGAATTCAAAAAATGGCATTTGGTCATTGTCCTAGGTATCTTGGCTACATGATCAAGAAAGCCAAGTTTGTACCCATAAGCCGAATTATTTTTCTACTCCCTCGACTGCTCCTCCACCTCCATTACAAGCATAACCGGATTATGATCTATACCAGCATAGATAGTGGCAGCCATGATGGTGTTGTATTTATGATGAACAACACAAGCCTTATAATGAAGTGTTTTGAAAGTGTTGTACAACATAGGTGCTTTTTGCAATAAATGTGTTTTAAACACATCTTGCGCATTTGTACAACATATGTGCTTTTTGTAATGAAAGTGTTGGGCTTTTGTAACAATGCTCCTATTTTTTATGAAAGTATTTTGAATCCTTTGTTGTAAAGAGGTTTTTGTAATGAATGTTCTTTGACTCATTTAATTAAGTAATATTTGTTGTTGTTACACTTTTCTAGGATACTGAACTCCATCCATCATTGATAGAAAAAACAAGCACAAGACTTCTAGGTTATTCAAGTCCATCCATTTTGGAAATTTATACATGAGAATATTCAAGTTTACAAAGAGCTTCTACATACATATAGACTTTCCAAGTCTCAACAAATACAAAGAGTTTCAACATACATGGGAATATTCAAGTCTCAACAAATACAAAGATCTTCCACATACATATAGACTTTCCAAGTTTACTACTTTTATTACAACATCGATGTAACTAACATTTTCCTTTGAACAGAATCCAAGTGGATATAAGTAACCAAAAAAAAAAAAGAGACCACGATAATGAAATTGTTATAACATAGGTAACCTTCTGCAATTGCCTCTTGCATCTCTCGGCCTCTATTTCTAGTTAATAATTCAAGGTTTGGATATCCATTGTTGCTTGGATATTTTCAACTTTAGCTTTTAACCTCTCAATTGAGTGCAATAATCATTTGATGGTCTTTTGGTAATATGATATTATTTTAGGGTCATACTAGCAGAAGTATCCACAAGACTTCACAGCTTGTAAAAATTAATTCTCACTTAAACTTCGGCAAACAAAACTATCAACGAGATATGGGGGCAAGAAGAGAAAATTTCACCATATAGTTTTGGCATCCAAAAAACCGCCACCCCTCATTTTCTTCCATATGTGCAACTCTTTCACAAGCTTTAATTCCACAATAACAAATTGGGTACTCAACTATTGACTTTCCCGACTTGAGCTATTACGACTACGTGTGATACCCTGTATTTTAGTATATTTTAACTAAATGATTATTTTAATTAATTTAAATATTGGTTCTCTTGTTTTAAAATTTATTGGGCTTCTCGTTGGTTTATTTCATGATTTTTAAGTTGTGAAATCTATTTTGGTGTGCTTTTTTAATATTAAATATTGTTTTGCATTTAAATTGTTCTTTAATTTAAATTTGTTGTTTCTGGGTTTTTAATTATTGTGTTGTTGGATTTAATTATTTTATTTTACTTAGTCTTTGTGTTTAAATTATTTTATTTAAATTAATTGTTTTGAAATAATTTTCGTTGGATCATTTTGTATGATCCAAGATGTGAGGATTTGACCTCATTTCTTTCCCTCACTTTTTTTTTTCTTCCTATTTTTCTTTTCTTCTTCTTTTCTTTCCTCCCCATTTTCTTTTCTCCTCTCTCTCTCTTCTCTCCAGCGTGCGAGGCCTCTGTTTCTCCCGTTCGTGCGCCGTCCAACCACTGCCGCCGTGGTTGGCACCGCCCCTCTCAACCTCTTCCTCACCGGCCGGTGACCACCCCCTATGTTTTCAGTTCCTCCCGCGCCACCGTTAACCCCCACGCGTGGCCTCAAGCTGCGGCATTCCTTGCGTCCTTACGCCGTCGTCGCGTCACCTCTGGCCACCATCTCTTCACCACATCATCCTTGACCTCCCAGCAACCTAAACCACTCATCCTTAGCTCCGATCCGTCATCGGTGAAGCTCCACCATCTACTTTTCTGATTTGAGCCTTTTGGCCTCCAAACACCTCCCACGCCGCCACCCACAACCAACCACTACCACCATTAGTTTCACTGACATCCCTAAGCCATTCCCTAGTAATCTCAAGTCTTCATTTGTCCCCGTTCAAAAGTTAGGTTTTTGAGACCCACGGCCATTGTGCATTTTGCACTATTACGTTGTTGTGCCGCCACTTCTAGCACCTCTGTGATCTTTCGAAAATTATATTATAGCGTTGTAAGTATTTTTCCAAAGAAATTTGAGATTTAAATGTATTTTTTTTGCTCTAACTCCTATTTACTGTGAATTGATTGATTGTGTTAGACGGAGTCCGAGTAGTAAGGGGGTCGGTTGGATTAGATGATGAAGTTGTTTGTGTGATTGGTTTATGCTATGAGATTTGTTGGCTATTTTGGGTTTAAATATTGGTGCTTTGAGTTTGACGTTGGTTATGATGAATATTGATAATTTTAGAAAGTGATGATATATTTTGGGATTATGAGGGTTTTAAGTTTTGAGGAATTAAAATAGGTTATTTTAGAAGTTTAGACTTAAATATCGAAATATGTGATTCATTGAAAACTTACGAAAATTTCGTGATTATTTTTATAGGTGACGATTTATAGTCGACTCGATATTTTTTAGGAAAATTCTAAAAAGCTAAGTCGTCCAGATAAGCGGGGTTCCTATGCTAGATTTGCATAAATATAAAATGGGCTGAAGTTTATTTTTGAAAATATGCATGTTTTGTTATGAAAAGAGATTTGAACTACCTCAGTTATTTGTTCTGCATTACTCATGAGATTTTGTTTAAGAATAAAGTATTTTCTGGCATGACTGGTGTAGACATGAGTTATTTTACATTTTGCTTCTTAACTGTGCAAAAGAGAGCGTGTATGAAAGTTTGTGCATAAAATTATGTTTTGTGATATGATTCTATTCTGTTCTGAAGATGTTCTGTACTCTGATATGATGTGATTTCTGAAAACTTTTGACATGACATTCTGAATCGGGATTTGGTTTGTGGATGGTGATCTATTTGACCTACCACGGGTGCTAATAGTGGCTTCTATTTAGGTTGGTACCAACTGTTCTGTTTCTGGTGCACCCACTTTGAAAACAAAGTGGTTTTTCTGGTGGTCTTTCCTGTGTGCACACTCGGGGCTCCGAGAATAAATAAGGGGAAGATTCACATTCTGTTTCTGCTCAGTTAGCTACCGGGGTTTGCACAACCCTACCATGAGGGTTAAACATGGCCTCTGATGTGATGTGATATTCTGGTATGATGGTGGTCAGTTATGCTATGCCAAAAGACTTTGAATAAGAATATTTTCTGAAATTTTCGCTCTAATATTTTTGATAACATGTTCTGACTCTGCATTCTCAAAATAAAAAGTGTTTTGTTTTGCATTCTAAAATCTGTAAATGCTCATGTTTACACACTAGTATATGTTTTCTGCTTGTTAAGTTGTTGATAACTCACCCCCTTTATCTTCACAATATTTTCAAATGATTTGGATTTTTCAGCTGAGGATCAAGACTATGAAGCATTGTGTGAGATGACTTAAGAATAGTGGATTAAAAATAAAAAGTTTCTTATGAGTATTGATGATTTTTGTTAATTATATTGTTGAGATGTGAGGTTAGGTGACATGTAGAGAAGTTGATATTTTTGGAGTTACTGTATTGAGGAGTTGATATATGAGTTTGTGTAGTTAATTAAAATTGAAGTGTTTACATTTGATTTAGAGCTTTTGAAAGTATATTAACAATGTAGGAATTGATTACCAGGTAATATGAGTTAACTCTCTGGACCCTCGGGATCGGGGCGTTACACTACAGGACTCAGACATTGCTATTCATATACAAAGAGAACAATAATTGTAAGGTTTTGAAGACATTGTTTTTTCATCATTATTTCAAATAATATAGAGATGCCAAATGCAATGGAAACAATATTTGAATCCGCTCTTGCTTTCGGGAGAGCAGATTGGACCATGGCTGACCTAGTTCAAAAATAAATTGAATGAAGAAAGTAATATAAACAAAAAGCTTAATTGATTGACTTTATCCACATTGTATTTCATCGTACATGTTTTCTACACCAACCATGCATGCGGATTTTCTAATGATATTCAAATCATTATTTTAAAAGGAAACAGTTGGAGATTTTCTAATGATATTCAAATCATTTTCTACACCAACCAAATCCTCTAATATTCCTGACGGTTTGATTAAAAATAGATGAAAAATCCATTATTGCTGTAAGGAACTGAGGATTGGAGGAAGGGGACCTCAAATACTCCCAGCGTGATAATACAAACCGGCCTTGACATTTTCTCAAACACCTTATGTGCCTTTCTATTCTTTCTCTATTTACATTTATCGCTAGCCAGATTACAACCCAAGCAGACTGTGACTATACAGGGAAGGAATTTAACAAAGTGTGTGTTCAGTAATTACTAGGTTCATTCTAGTGTATTCAAGCAAGCAAGAGATGCCCCACACAAACACAAAATTAGCAGCACAAAAAACAAAACACCAAGAACATATGAATAAACAAACAATGAAGAAATTATTATCACCATATGGCCAAATCTGCCATTCCAAGTGTAACGTCCCGTCCCCGAAGGTCTGGAGAGTTAACCCATATTACCAGATAATCAACTCCAAAAACTTCAAATCAACCATAAACACTTCAAATTTAATTAACCACACATACTCGTATATAAAATCTTCAATACAATAACCCCAAAAAAATTACCAACTTCTCTACATGTCACCTAAACTCACATTTCCACTATATAATTATGAAAAATCATCAATACTCATCGAAAACTTTCTATTCTTAAGCCACTATTCTTAAGTCATCTCACCCAATTCTTCATAGTCCTGATCTTCAGCTGAAATATCCAAAAATCATCTGAAAATATTGGAGATAAGAGGGGGTGAGTTATCAACAACTCAGTAAGCAGAGAACATATACTAGTATACAAACATGAGCATTTACAAATTTCAGAATACAGAACAAAACACTTTATTTTCTGAATGCAGAGTCAAAACATGTTATCAAAAATATTAGAGCGAAAGTTCAAAAATATTCTTATTCAAATTCTTTTGGCAGCAGAGCATCATATCACATCAGAGGCCATGTTTAACCCCCGTGGTAGGGTTGTGCAAACCCCGGTAGCTAACAAGCAGAAACAGAATGTGAATCTTCCCCTTATTTATTCTCGGAGCCCCGAGTGTGCACACAGGAAAGACCACCAGAAACTACTTTGTTTCCAAAGTGGGTACATTAGAAACAAAACAGTTGGTACCAACCCAAACAGAAGCCACTATTAGCACCCGTGGTAGGTCAAATAGGTCACCATCCACAAACCACATCCCGATTCTGAATGTCATGCCAAAAGTTTTTAGAAATTTTATCATATCAGAGTGCAGAACATTTTCAGAATATAACAGAGTTTTCAGAAATCATATCATATCAGAGTACAGAACATCTTTAGAACAGAACAGAGTTTTCAGAATTCACAAAACATAATTTTAGGCACTAACTTTTATATTCGCTCTCTTTGGCACAATTCAGAAACAAAATGTAAAAAAGCTCATGTCTGCACCAGTCATGCCAGAAAATACTTTATTTTTAAACAGAATCTCATGAGTAATGCAGAACAAATAACTGAGGTAGTTCAAATCTCTTTTCATAACAAAACATGCATATTTTCAAAAATCAACCTCAGTCCATTTTATTTTTATGCAAATCTAGCATAGGGACCCTACTTACCTAGACGACTTAGTTTTCAGAATTTTTCTCAAAAATGTCGAATCGACTATAAATCGTCACCTATAAAAATAATCATGTAATTTCCGTAAGTTTTCAACCAATCATGGATTTCGATATTTAAGCCTAAACTTCTTAAATAACCTATTTCAATTCCTCAAAATTTAAAACCTTCATAATCTCAAAATATATCATCACTTTCTAAAATCACCAATATCCACCATGTAACAGCTCGCTAGAAATTCATTGGTTGAATTTCTATTGACTTTAGGAATCTCGTAAAAATCCCATAAGTTTTTACGAATCAACCAATCGCATAGGTTTTAGTCTGTCAACATAGTCAATGTTATCACTCACTATGGTGTTAGAAATATGAGTTTTATTTTTTTGAGATTGTTAGAAGTGTCATAATGCATTATGGTCTACGCCATTAGAATCAGTGAATTATTTAAGATTTTATGGCGCAATAGCCTATCTTCATAATTCCGGACGAAACCTCTGTTGGAAATTGTGAATTTATTTTTAGGGGTACTTCGAGGTTAAATTTTGGTAAAAGATTTTCACTGTAGGTTAATATGAATATTTAAAAAATTTTAGTGTTAAGTTTATGATTCACTTTTTCGGAGTGAATAGTAATCTCGATAAGCGCACCAATTACAGTGTTTCAAAATCATAGTGTGGAATGTCCAAATTAGATTAGAGAAATTTTATTCAGACACTTGGCAAGATCTTAGCCACATTTAGTGTATAATATTAGACACTTGGCACCATAAGGAGCGTTTGATGGATTTGAAGGAATCAAGCTGTGAAATCATGCTACTTAAGCAAAACTTTGTTTCATCTGCTCAACCAAATTGTGCCAGACCAAAGAAGTTTTCAATCCTAGTAAAATCCTAAATGGTGGGAATCCAATCGAAAGCCCAAAAGCATGGTTGAAATCGGAACCCTAAACGGTTTTCCCAAAACCTTAAAGTTGGCCTCTAAACCTGTTCTAATCCGATTTCTAGCATTGTGTTTAATCACTTGATTAAATTACTTCCACATGCTATTAATCCTTCAAATTTGTGTTAGAAGATCATTATCCAACCTTGCTAACCTTGAAAAATTGATTGGGCCAAGTGATATTGGATTTGGGCTTGATAGCAACCCAAACCCTCTTTAAACCCCAAAATTTAGACCGATTTGATTTAGGCCCATTAAGGCCCACGAATTTGGTCACCATATGATTGCTTCATGGCTAAGTTTTGTACCCGCACTTGGCTGGCCAGATCTTTACAAGAAGGGCCTAGAAGGTTCTTGAAATACATAGCTAAAGGGCCACCTCACTCATTCACTCTTACATTCCACCTTAAGAAAAGATCTTGAACTGATTTTTATGAGAAGAAAAGGCCAACACTCAACCTTCCCTTTAGTCCTATCACTTTCCATAACTTGTGTAAGAGACTCTCCAGTCCACTTCCCACGAAAAGCAACTCTCCTTTACACTTTTCCTTCATAGAACACAAAAGACACTCTCGGACAGTTTTTCGTACCTCTTTTGAACGCCTATTTCGAAGATTTTGTAAGGTTTTCTCGCAATGTTTCCTTCATGAAAGTTGTTGCTTTTGGTGTCTAGTTTACGTGGATATCTTATTCGTTCCATTTTGAGATCATTTGATTGTTCAAAAGTTGTTTAGACCCCATAAAGGTCATTCTGGGCGATAAACTGGAGAGTGTTTTATATTTTGGAGTTTTTGACCAAGCTAATGAATAAATCTTGGTCCGAAATTTTTATGGAGTACTGTTAACATGTGTATATGATTATTGGTTGAGGATTTGTTGCATGAGTAAAATTTTTGGTGAAATAGTTTCTTAGATCTAGAAACTTAGAAACTGGAAGAGGAAAAACAGTTTCTATTTTGAGAAAGTTTAAATCTTTTACTGTTTAATCTTATTCCAATGGTTTTGATATTTTTATTGGAAGATCCTAAGCATCTTATATACATGTTAGAATGTTATTTTGAAGATATTTGATGTTATTTTCGAAGATATGAAATTTTATGCATTGAGATATTTGGTTAGGCCAAAGTGATGATGTTCTTGGCTAAATTTATGTTTTGGTTGATGTTTACCCATGTGATCTTGAGTTTGAAGCTTGGATCTGTTTTAGGACACCTTTTTAAACCATGTGATGTTTTGGTTTGAAAATCACATCTTTATAAGTCATGGATCAAGAGGTTGATCAAAACAAGTTAGAAACAAAATTCTGTTTTGAACTTAGAAGAAAAACCAAAAAGTTCAAGTATGGTTTTAGTGATTTTGATGACTTTTATTCATGATTCAAAACATGATTATTCTTAAGAATATGTTATGAGTGTAGTAGAAGAAAATTTTTGGTTTAATCATGAGTTTTGAGATTTGAAAGAATTACAACAAAAAGCAAAGGAAATAGCCTTGTAAGTTTTGGCCATATAGAGTTTTGATGGTTGTGTTTAGTTTTAAATTTTTCTAAATTGATATTTGAGCTTAGGACAAAATTTACATAAGGTATGTAAATTTTGGTGATTTTTGGAATTAGGAGGCAAAATCCTTAAGTTAGGGAGTAAAATGGTCATTTTCTCACATGTAGAGGGTAAAATGATAATTTTACTCTAAATTGATATTTCTCCATATTTCTAATTGTTAGTGATTAAGTTTTAATTTTTAGAAATCACTACTTTCAGTTTCTCGTGATCGCACTTGAGTTTTGTCTCGAAGCGCGAAGATCGAGGTAAGTTAGCTTTTAACTTACTATCAGTTTAATGTGTATGAGTGATAAGTAAGGGAACTAAAGTGTATGTATGCATGTTATCATATGTGCCATGCCAAGTCATTACATATTTATCTTTTACACAGAATTTATTCTGTCATGAATTATTCATCTGTTACACAAGATATTCTGTCACGTATTGATATACATTGCAAGTATGTCATGTTAAGTTAAGTATGTCATCTGTTACATGTATTTCATGTCACATAATATTCACTGTCACATGTTACGCCATGTTAAGAAATGTTGTTTGTTACATGGTATGCTATGTTACGAAATGTTGCCTGTTACATGTATGACATGTTATGAAATGTTGTCTATTACATTTATGTCTCAAAGTATGTCATGTCTGTCATCTTACGTTCATGTCACATTATGCTACATCAGGACTTCTGTCTTTTATGTCAAGTTCATGTTACGTCACGTTACGAAATGTCATGTATGCTAGTTAAGTTATTCATGTCAATCACGACCCTAAGTGCTAGGATGGGGTAATATCCTAGTAGAACTCCTTTGTTCACGCTAGAGTGTCTAAATAGGTGTGAAATTCCCTGGGTTGACGAAGTACAGTCAACAGGTTGCGAATGGGATCTAATTAGTTGGTCACCGGAGCGCGCCAGACACTAACGCCGATGGTGCCACACATTATGTTATGTGTGCCCACAGCAAGTGTGGCACAAACAGATAAGTCATGGGGCCACAACAACTGTGGAGCATGAAGTATGGGGCCACAATAACTGTGGAGTACGTATTAACGCACTCATAGCTGGTATAAAAACCTGTGATGTGATGTGGTAATCGGCAGGGACACACTGCTCAATGGGACCTGTGTAGCACCCATATGGTCACGTTAATGATTAAGTCTATTGAATAAGATTCCAAGTTCAAGTCATGTTTCACGTTATGTCATGTTCAAGTTTACGTTCACGCAATCATGGTAATCCCATGAGACAAGAATATGTTTCAAGTTCATGTTATGTTATGTTCACATTCACGTTATATTCCAAGTTCACATTTATGTTATGTCATGCTCAGGT